>NW_024589834.1:0-136104 GCF_018446385.1 Zingiber officinale
TTTACAATAAACAGAACAGACATATAATACAATGTGGAGGAAGGCCCTCCATGTTACCTAACAACTATGATTCTAGGAAGATAAAGAGAGCAATAGAACATATAACTTCGGTCATGTTGTATTTTAACTATCAACAAAGTACACTGTCTGAGGTTTGAGAACGAGTAAAAGTGTACATCAGTTAATGAATGATTTGTTGTGTCAAAATTGTACAAGTTCTAGTGAAACAAGACCTTCCGGTAGCTCTCTACCTTCACTTCCTGCAAAAGGATGCTGAATTTCGCGTCAACATGAACAAAACAAGAATGAAAATTTGAGACAGCGAGGAACAAAAGTGAAAGGAGTTTCTTTTGTGTGGTGTGGAGCAAACATTAGATTTTCTTAATGTGATTGAATGAAGCATTCACAACTGGCATTTGGATTAAGAACAGTTTCGGAGGAAGAAATGCACCACAGTTAATATTATGGTTTTAATAGATATTCCTTCACCTGAGAACAACCATCAACCATTTCAAGAAGGATTCTTATTGAGGCTTCTTTCAGAAAATTGAGTTCTATATATGAATGTGTATCCTCAAGTATCAGTATATGAGGACGTACCAGGGGAGTTTAAAGGTGTCTTTCCACCGTCCCTGCTTAGCACAAATGGAATAGACTTTGTCTAGTCGAATAATAATTTCTGAAAAGGTTGGCCTAATTACAGGCTCAGGATTCCAACATTCTTCAATTAACCTGCAAAAGGAACAATTTAGGATAACATTGTTGTAGGTTGTAGTTTGGATTATATTGTTTTAAAAACTCTGTGATTGAATGGCTCTGGTAAACATATGTATTGATAAGCAACATGTTAAACTCACTCCTTAACATCCTGAGGATAGCTTTTAGATTTGTTCTTTAAAGGAGGTCTCAGTCGATCCAAGCAAATCATCTTGGTAGCTTCCTCTGGGCTTTTTGGGTGGAATGCCGGTGCTCCTTCAATCATCTGAGACCATTAGGAATGAATGTAACTGACAAAAGAATATAAATGCAAATGGAAACACTTTGTAAAATAAAAAAACAAAAACATGAAAACACTTTGAAATAGAATCAACTACAAGTTTCCAATCTTTGACTGGGAATGTGATATAAAAATCTGATTCTTTGTTTAAGATGATACTGAGACTGTATAAAAATTAAAATATTCATCTTAACAATGGGGAGAATTGCATTCTTACCCAATATATTGATAAAATATATGCTGATAATTGAGTGTTGGAACAATCATAGAAATGGAGTTTCTTGCTTGGAGAATCTACCATCATTGCGAAACATGCATGCATATAATTCTCAGATACAAGTAGAACAGGAAAATGATTAATAGATATAGCCTTAATGTTTTCCAAATTACATTTGCAACTCCTGAAGAAGAAACAAGACCCCAACAATGACCATCAAATTGATCAACAGTTTTATAAAATAATAAATGCTAATCAATTCATCCTATCTATTCTGAAACTACAGCTGGTAAGCTTTCTGCCTTTCATTTCCTACAAAAGCCAAATGCTACATAAGTTACTTTGGTAGTTTAGCATGATCAGATTACACAGACAATGTCAATGGTACTTCATGAGGTTGCAAATTTCAAGAAAGAAAGAATGCATAAAAGATACAACATTGGCCAAAATATCATCTATTTAAAAAATTGCCAACAGTTTAACTATAGAGCCACATAGTGCACAAGCTATTATGTTATGAAGCATCACTAGCTGACATGAGAAAGGAGATACTTTAGGTATCTCTCTCAATATAAGCTTACTCTTCCAACTCAATACAGAAATTAATCAAATATTTTTTGAATTGCATGTTACACTTCTTTTTGGTGCTAAGAGATATTATTGGATATAAAGATGGTTTCTCGAGAAATCTAAATGGTAAACTTGGAAAAGAAATTTAGCTTGAACAAACCTCAAAAAGAATGAGACCAAAAGAGAATACATCGACACTGGCATCAAATACTTCATCCCTGTAAATTTCAGGAGCCGTGTACAAACCTATCAGCAGATCAAGTCGCTGAGTCAGAAAGATTTGTAAGATCACTAATTTGGATTAAAACAAGGGTCTCAGTTTATTTGCAACAATGAGAAATATTAAGCAATGCATAAATGCTGTCCTTCTTTATAAGGATTATTTTTTAACACGTACTAATAGATGAAGATACCAATAATATACTATTAACCCATTTCTTCTCTCCAAGAATATCAACTTGTTATCTTTGATTCCTTAACCTAGATCAGTTCAAGGATATGAAAGACGAAGTGTGATTGGACATTTAAAACCAAAGATAAATTATGTTGTGTTCTACTGTTATGTTAATGGAACTATATTATTAAATTAATGAAGGTGGTCTATCTACTATGAATTAACATGTATTCTTATCTTCAGGTCTTGCATTGAATTAGTTCAAATTTGAGGAAACTCAAACAAGATTTGAAGCACCATATGTAATGTATAGGAATCTCTAGCCATCATATTTTAGACGATTCCACATTGATAGTAAGAGAATATATAGTAAAAAGGACAATATAACCACATATGGAGGTTGAAGGATAGTTCTTAGCACCAGTATATATGTACTGGCTGTTGAACAACTGATTTTCATTTTTTGTGTATTGAACAATATGTGTGAACTGTGAAGTAAAAGAAATTTCACACTTCAATAATTTGTTTGTTAGTATGAATTTTGGCAGGAAAATTATAATAAATCAAAAAACTTACTGAAGTTGTCAATTTGAACTTTCCCATTATCCAATTTTACTTTATCAGGTGAAACTTTTAAGAGATTCATCATCCCAAAGCCTGCCACCTTCAATTGTCCCCCATAGTCGAGCAAGATATTTCTGGCACCTTACCAACACTTTGAATAATTAAGTACTGTACATAACCAAATAAGGACCACAAATTTTAAAGCATAGTCTATCTAGTTTGGAAATGAGCTCACTTCCTCATTCTTACTTTGGCTTTAAATTGCAATGAATAATTGGGTCTGGTTTACATTGATGAAGATAATTCAATCCCCTGAATATCAAGCAACATCATAACTGTCAGGAAACCTTCTGTTTATTGGAAGAGCATTCAGATTTCGAAATGATGAATGAATAAAGAGCGTCTACTCCAGTTTATAACAATTTGGTTATATGTCATATTTTCTAGGGGATCGTAACTCCTTTTTGTTATTTAGTGCAGACAAATTTGGTTGATTTTGTTATATTGCAGTGTTAGATTACCTACTAATATCTCAGTAGCTAACAAAGATTAATTTCTTCTCTTGCTAGGAGTGCCATAATGGACCTTTGTTTGTTTTATAACCATAACACTGTATGAGCACATGATTAGTATCACAACAAAGACTAGGAATTATGAGTTTGGAGCATCATATTAGCAACAAATTTTCTTTTGTTCATGATCCTTTTTTCTAGGAATTAAAGCTGTGAAAGAGTGTGTGACATGCCTGGCAATCTCAAGAGCATATCTTAAAGCTTTATGGGGTTGCAGACGTCCTTTCTTTTGAAGATAGCTCCCTAAGTCGCTCTGATTATTAACATAGATAGAATTGAAACATTAAGATTAAAACCAACATTAATCTTGGTTGGAAAATATTTTTAAAAAATTGTGACAAGAGGAAAATTAGCACAAATTTTTTCAAATAATGCTAAGAGAGACACATTAATCATAGATCATAAGGAAATGAACCACAAAGGTATAATAATATATACATAACAAGCATTAAAAACTTACTTTTGGATGATACTCTACCGCAATCATCATAGGTATATTTTGAGTAACAGCTCCTACAAATTGGATAACATTTGGATGCCTAGCCTTTTGCAACAGATTCAATTCATGCTTGAAGGCATTTCTGTATAAGTGCAAGTGACAAACATCTTAGACATCTAAAAATAAAAAAATAGAGAAGATCAAGAAATTGGACTAATCAATTTGTGCAAGTAAGGGACGGGCATATAGAGTAGAATGAAACATGGGAAAGAAGTCCCCTAGTGAATCAGAAAAGTCAGGCAAATATTTGATGAGGCATCTATACCATCATAACTCCCAGATAATATTGAAACAAATCACCCTAGGTTAAGATAGTCTAAGAGAAGTTTCACAAAATAGTCATGTTTGAACTTACACACTATCAGGATCTGAATGGCTATCTTTGTCAAGAATTTTCACAGAAACCTTCGTGCCATTCCACTTGGCAACTTGATAAGTACCCTGACAAAGTGTGTAGAAGAAGTGAACTTTCATCCTTTTACTAACTAATATGTGATTGAAAAGAAATACCAAGAATGAAATGAGCAAGTAATCACTTTTGAGAAGAATGTAACTTTAGTACAAAATAATTTGTTTTGTATTTTGTGCTGAAGCCAAGGCAAAAAAAAAATGACAATGAAACCAACACACATATCAAAAGAAAATTACAAATGCTGCACTGTTGCCTTCTGATGCAGTTCAAGTACTAAAATCAATTTTTTACAGTAGATTGATCCTTTATGGCTCAGATAAGAGTGACCAAAACTTAATCATGGTCTTTTAAACTGCTCAGGCCATAATTCCTGAAACACTAAGCTAGTATTGTCACCCAAAGACTGCTGCCAGGAAAAGTGAACAGATAGAAGCAGGACAAGATTGTGGTGGAAAGTGAAAAACTGGTAAATAGCACAAATTCATGTTTTTTTTTTGTGTATGCACTAGTTAAAATTTTATTATATATGTTTAGTTCGATATGCCAGGAAAAAAAAACAAGAGATACGTGCCTTTAAGACTTCTTCACCTCGACGGAATTGTAGTTCCCCTGGGTTTAGCTCATACTCCGGAACTTCTCCGGGATTTGACACGGCCATGGGAGTCCTCTTAATCTTCTGAGGAAGTTTGTGAGGAAACTTAAGGAGGTTAATTACCCAAATGCAATAGATGTCAAGGAACAGAAGAAATACCGGGACTTTGGCTCCTCGAGCTTTCAAGACATTGTAGACTTCAACATTACCATAGTACTTGGCATCCACGGCAGCCTACCATGCAACACCAGGAAATCAAACCTAAGTTCAATAGTCTAACAATGGATGTTGAAGAAAAACAAGATTTTTACCGTGCTCCCCCACCGATCCCTTGCGTCGACATTGGCTCTCCAGCTGAGCAACAACTTAACGACGTCCACATTCCCCTCGCACGCCGCTATGTGCAGGGCCGTCCTGCCATCCAGATCAATGCTGTTCACATCAACGCCATCCTTCAACAGCTCCTCCACACCCTTGGCGTCCCCTAGCGACGCGAGAAACAATAGCTGCATGGTGGAGTCCAGGTTCTCCGGCACCGTGAGCTCATCCATGCCGGTCGGGCTCCTGCACTCGCGGTGGGGATCGAGCGAGGACTGCCTGCCGAAGCTAAACCTGTTGAGCCGCGGGTTAAAGGAGAGGTTGCGCTTGAAGCTGAACCTCCCGCTCCTCCTGCCGGAGTCGCCTCCGGAGAGCTGCCGCGAGATGCAACGCTTGACCTGCGCCGGCGGCTCCGCCTCCATCGATCCCCTCGCCTCAGATCAAACCCCTAGAACCCGACCGGTTGCACGGAAACAAGAAGGGGGCAAAGGGACGCCAAAAAAAAATCATACCTTTTTGGGGGGAGATTGGGAGGACGAAGAATGTGCGAGATCGAAGGTTGCAGAGGAAGGAATCAGGAGCGGGCGAAGAAGAAGGAGAGGAAGAGAGCGAATGGAGGAGGAAGCAGGGACCGATACGCCATTACCAACCCTACTTTTTCGCGGGAAGAGAGAGGGAGAGACACGCACTTTATGGCGCCAATAAATAACGGTAATATAGTTATTTTAACCGCTTTAACCATTTCTCTTTTTAAATTTTATTTTTCTTTTAAATTTTAATATTAAAACGATGATAATATATTACCTCGATAATCTCGCGCCTAATTAAAAAATTAGCTAGCTTAATCGCGAGTTTAGCCACACGGCCTTGGGATTTATAACTAATATTTTAAAAAAATAAAATAACAAATAACAAATGTTTTATTGACTACGTTACATTCCGATCGATGTGATCATCCAATAAACAATTGCTTTAAATAATTCTAATTAATTATCTCATGACATTAATTTAATTGGATTCTCTTTTAAAAAAATATTTGATGCATATAAAAGGCACAAGCTAAATTGGGTCAACTAAGCTACAAGTCAACTTAGCTAAGTCAATCAATGAATTTATTCTCAAATTAGAGTTAATTAAAAGTTTTCGATGAGTATCAAATAATCCTTAATCCATTGACTAGTTGCACTATTTCAAATTTATTTATTTTTTAATTTTAATTTTTTTAAGTGTTTGATGACTTAAAATTTTCAAATTGAATCGTATATAGTCGTAACAAGTAAAAGGTAAAATTATTTTCCAATTGTTGTTCCCCTCCCGAGGGTATGTTCTTACCTGTTACTCATCTGTTCGTCACTGGAAACTTCATTTCCCGTTCGACTTGCATGCGTTAAGCATATCGTTAGTGTTCATTCTGAGCCAGGATCGAACTCTCCATGAGATTCATAGTTGCATTACTTATAGCTTCTTTGTTCATAGATAAAGCGGATTCAGAATTCTTTTTCATTCTGAGGCATAACTTATATCCATGCGCTTCATATTACCCTGGAGTTCGCTCCCAATAATATAGTCATCCCTATCCTATCACGTCATCTTAATGACATTTTTAAGACGGTCTTATGTATTCTAAAAAGACTTATTTAGTCTTAGTTAAGCGACCTTCCTAGACAGGGACACGAGAACTTGTGCGAGATTTAAATGGATAAATTAAATTAGTTTGGAAGGACAATAGTTTAAGAAAATTAGGGCTAAATTTGAAAATGGAGTACTGTCTTTGATATTCTAGCAACTTAAGCAAAGCTTTGAAAAAATTGCCTAAAGGAGAATCCAAAGTTCCCAAGGTCCTCTTTTTAGGTCTCTCTCCTCGCTACCATCACAGCCGCCGCCGCCACTGCCGCCTCCAGCAGGGAAGCGGCGAGGATCAGCCTGGTCTCCACTACTTTTCGCTTCTTTATCTGCAGAAAGTAGATATCTTTTTTGCACTACCTTTTCTTTGATTTATCGTTCCCAATCAGTCGATAACGTAGGCAGCCAAAAGGCCATGGATGAGAGGATCCCACCTCCTGGTTACTTCCACTATTCCCCCTCTGGCGTCCACTCGTCCCCTTCGCCTCACCACTCCATGAGGCCTTCCGCCGCCACCTCGGATAGAGAAAGGTTCCTCCTTTTTCTCTCGATTTATGAATCATGTTCTGTTTTGTGAGATTGGGTAATCGGATACACTAATTACTTGGTGTCCCCATTTACGACTCTGGAATGGTTTCGGATTCCCCACTAGTTGGCGATCCTAGTGCTGAAATTTTAACTGATTAAATTGGTTGTTAATAAAAAAAAAACTTGTTGCTTATCGTGATACTATATGGATGTTCTTTGTTTGTTATGATAAGGTATGTTGCATTTCTCTGCTGAGGAAAAGGAACTTACTTTAGGGTGTAAACGCAGTTGCTTGTATTTTTAATTGGTTGATGTGGCATGGGCATCTTTCAAACCACTCTGACTTGGTTAATTGTGATTACTAAATTGGCGTGGAATCTGCATATTTGGAATTTAATGAAGTTTTGATTTACATCCGAGTGAATGTAGCAACCAGCATATGACAGATGCAGCAAATACGTATATGATAAGCATAGAGAAGCAAAGTGCTCGTTGATTTTATAGTATTCTTCGTTCAGAATTCATTGACTGTCGATGTGAAAGAACTGGAGCTATTTTGCAGGTATTTAGCTGAGCTACTTGCTGAGAGGCAGAAATTAGGGCCATTTCTGCAAATATTACCATTTTGTTACAGGCTTCTAAACCAAGGTATAGTTTCTTATGTTTCACTTGTGGAAAATCGTTGTGTTTTAGTTGGTTCACTTTTTAATAATCGAAGTTACTCATACTGAAGCAAGGTTTTACAGTATCATATGGTTTCAGTATAGATGAAATTGTAGTCCAACTTTCTCCTTTCTTTTGAAAACGGGTTTTTTTTTATCTTCAATATCTTATTTTCTGGATCGACCTATGTTTTTAATCTTCAGAATTTGTGGCCTTTATTTTTCCAGCTATGCCAGCCTTTAAATTTCTTTGGCTCTTGATTAACTATAACAACTCTTGGTAGAATGTTCTGCTTCACCATCTCTCCTTATCCAGAAACATAAGTTCCATTGAAGCCAATTATTACGAATCATTTATTTCATTTGATAGATTGAAAAGAAAATTCTGCATCTTGGATCAATGAAGTCTCTGCCACATCCAACTTAATTTATTATTATCCTGATTAAGATATCAATTATTGTTGCAGAAATTTTGCGGGCTTCTGCTTTTATATCTAACCCATCATTTATTGATCATGAGAGAATCGAGCATGCTTCTCCTCTAAGGTTGACTGGGCACCCTTTCAATGGTGGACCCATGGATTTGGAGGCAAGGTCAGGAATGCACACAGAGGTATGCTGCCATTTGCTTTTCTTTCAGAATCATAGTCAATGCAACTTCGTGTTCAATCTATGAATGAATTCATCTCTTCCAACTGCATCTTCATGCAATTATGATCCTTCTATTTGTTCTAGGAGATCACATATTTTTGTAAGTTAATCATAGAACTTTTTCGTCGATCTCATCGTTTTGCTGCTGTTTATGTGTAATCTTCAATATGTTCCATTCTGATCATGCTTCTTTTTTCCACAAGTTTAAGCAAGATGTTGTTTATTCAAACAAGCACTTTCTCCTTAGAGTTACTCATTCCACCTCCAAGGGTTCAACAAGTGCATCTGATCGATATGATATACAATGGAGCTAATTGAACTCATATCAGCAACATTCTTTTTTACTCACTCCGGTTGTTGTTGTCCATTTGTTTCCTTGTCGTCTGTAGCTGCCTCCAACATCAATTGATATTGCAGCCTAGCTCATTGATTATCTCAATCCTCTTTATTATCACTCAGTCTCAGCCATGTGTGATGTCATTCACTTCCTCATTTCATCATTGCAGCATCTTGCTATTGACCAATATCTGCAGCCCCAAACTCATCGCTTATTGTCATTGACCAGCCTTCACAGCCCCATGGTGTTCCAAAGTTCCAAAAGGCATTCTTTTCCTCTTTCACTCACTTACTATGTACTGAAAGGAGTTTGAATTACAAAGAAAAGTCGAACGAAGCATAGTAGGTGACATAAAGGCACCATTTGAACATTTTTTAAATAATTAGAGAGAGAATGAATTTCATGGTTAAATATTACAGCATTTTTTGAATTGATGTATTACAATCTTTGTTTTCTGCAGTTTGGCATAGTTATAAATACTAGTTTGTCACCGGATCCATTACTATGCTTCCTGCAACTTGACTACTTTATGAACTTCTGTCTTGATATTGTTTGATTTAAGAAGTTACTCAATAAGTTGTTTTATAAAGCATAGAAAGTTCACTGCTGGAATTTTATTGCATAAAAAATTGTTACTTAATTATTTTTTTTTAAAAAAAAACAGTTTCAGATAATCTTACTTTGTTTTTCAGGAAAATGAATACTTACACAGAGTGGGGGTCCTCCCAGCATCAAGTCCTGGCTGGGGTGGAACTCCTGGACTTGCTAAAAGTCTTGTAAAGAAAGTTGTGAGGCTAGATGTTCCTGTTGACAAGTTTCCTCATGTATGTTAACTTTATCTAGATTCAACTAGTTGATCTATCAAACAGGAGCTAAACTGCTGGTTTCGTGCAATTCAGTTCAACTTTGTTGGTCGTTTACTGGGACCACGTGGGAACTCCTTAAAAAGAGTTGAAGCCTCAACTCAATGCAGGGTTTATATACGAGGTCGCGGTTCAGTGAAGGATTCTATAAAGGTATGTGGATATCATGTATTATATACATCTTGATGAAAAAATGTGTTTCAATCTCCCAAACCTCGATGAGTATTTTTTTCCCTTTTGTTATGCGAAGTGTTAGACAAAGACATTTTTAACTGGTTAGCAACATAGTTTCTCATCTTGAACTCATGTCTTTCACCGTTTCTGAACAGGAAGAAAGCTTAAGGGATAAACCTGGCTATGAACACCTAAACGAACCACTTCACATACTAGTGGAGGCCGAATTTACAGCAGATATAGTCGATGCTCGCTTAAACCAAGCTGTCGCCACCCTGGAAGACCTCCTGAAGCCTGTGGTAACTAAAAATTTCAGCTGGGTTGTGTTTGCATGTTATTCTATGAACCCTATTATTGGAACATTGTCACCCTTCAGGACGAGTTTATGGACTACTACAAGAAGCAACAACTTAGGGAGTTGGCCATACTCAACGGCACGCTGAGAGAAGAGAGCCCACAAATGAGCCCAAGCGCATCCCCATTCAACAGCACGGGCATGAAACGCGCAAAAACAGGATGGTGACTGTGTAGTTTTGGGTTCCAATACCTTGGTCACAGATTCTCAATACATATGGCAAATACGAGATGACATCTCTACAAGCAGGGCCCTCCCATCAGTTCAAGTTGGCGAGATATCATTTGTTACTCAGTAAATTCACATTATAATTCCTTAAACTTCTCCAGGCAAATGACTAGTGAATTTGTTTAATTGCTTATTCTTTATGAACTTTTCCTCTGAAACTGAAGAAAAACTCTGGTCCGTGTGTCTCACACATTGACCATTGTGTTTATTGTATCGTTGCTGTTGTAATCACTTATGTACTGAAAATCAATGACATGCTTAAAATCTGATCTGTAAATTGCCTTGTAATTTTTTGTTCTTATTCCGACGTGCGGCTATATATGGTATAGCTCTTTTGCTCGATCGAATTTTAACTTGGTTACAAGCACAAACTTGATTCATGGTGAAGTTTTAGATGATCTCCAGAGTTTGCACCAGTCTGAGCTAAAAGCAATTTTCAAAGTTGAGTTTTGATGTTCCAATCTTCAACAAAAATGAAAATGTGCTAGGTACAGGCTCAACATTGCCATTGTCACCACTGTCATTGCAAATCTCATAGGTTTCATGTGTCACTACAATAAAGCCAGCTCAATTGTACTGGATTTTTTATCCAGACTCGATCAGAAGTATCACTCAACCAATTCATCCTCGGCCTGATTTAAAACACTGATCACAGGCATTAGCAAATTTAAACATAATTAGATTACACATTAAGTGAATCCTAACATTTTTTCCTTAACAGCCAAATTAGCGATATCTAGCAAAATAAAACAGGGACAAGTACCAGACTTTAGCCTACAAGCTGACAACAAAGCCGAAAGGGTTTAGTCTACAAGTTCAGAGGCATGCAAGAGTGATCTTTTGGTGTTAGAGTAACCCCGTCCTTCTCGCCTCTTTCATCATACCTTGGCCCGCTTAGTGTTGCTGCAACTCGGGCATTTGTACTGCTTGATGTGCTCGGCACGGGCGGGTGTGATCCTAACGCACTTCCCGTGAAACCACTGTTCGCACAAGTCGCAGCAAATCCAGAACTCATCCTTACCGTAACTTTCTCCGCACGCACCACAGAGAGTGCTGTCATGCTCGTCATTGTAGTCTTCGGGACTCTCCCTAAGGTCGTCTTCTTCTTTGAAAGAAGGCATCGACGGTGGTAATTTGCCAGACTCTGCTTCACTGTACCGCTGAGAGAAACAATACCGAGAGATGGTTGAGATGGATATTAGCGAGGAATAAAATATGGAAAAGAGAGTGAGCGCTACCTTCTTGGAGCTTGACTTGTTGCTCTTGCTGCTGCTATTAGGGTTCTTCTCTTTTGACTGCTTCTTGACTGTTCCGGTTACAACTTCATATATAGTAGACAGATTGTTGATCATATTAAAAAGCCGCCTCCTGTAGTATTGAATCGTTGCATCGCAAATAACATCAGGTATGCTATTATTTGGTAAGTGAAATTCTGAATGATATAAACCATGATATTAATATCAAGGTAAAGCACAAACTCCTTGAGCTAGATCCACACAAAAAAAACAACCTGATAATAGTCTTTACATTTGATTGCTATGACCTATTCTATACTAGATTGTTGACTTCCATGTTGATTCGCCAAATCCAATAAAATTAGAATGGAAGAAAGCCAAGTCCTTTAACAACAGCCAACTGCAATACCAGAGTCAACGATGTACCTCCTTCTAAAGATTAACACAAGAGGCACGGATAGTATGATATATGCATTAAAATTATCAATTAATTATTCTTCTAAACTACAACTGTCAGTATCAAATACCCATAGCTTATAACAAATGTGCTGAGATGTGATGGAACAATATTTCACTTTGTGTGCCTTTAAATTCCAGATGAATATTGAGTAGACAATAAAAAAAATCAAAACTACAGGCTCAAATTTGTTGAATAATAAATCAAGTTTCAATCGAAAAATATGGCTAAAATTCCGAGTATATTGGCACATGAAACATAAGACTGTAAGAAATGTTATTTTCCATGACCTCATAAAGAGGAACAATCATCCAAAGAAAATCACAAAAACTAGTAAAATAATTACAAATCGCGACAACTGAAACCATTATTTGATGTGCTTAAACTACAAAATGTACATCAGAACTTAACATATCAAATTTATTAGTGAAAAAAGACAATATAAATGGATGCTTTGAAGAGCAAATAGATGATAAAAGCCTCACTGTGTGATGATCAATTACCTTGACTCTTTGTCAAATCCAAAACGTGCACTAAAATAGAAGGCAACTGCGAGTAACCATGAATCACTGTGAACCGCAACTAGTGCTAGCCAATCTTTCTCGGCCATTCCATCCCTAGCAAAATTGATTCCTAAAGCTGGCTCAGGTAGTTCTGGTGGCACTTCCTCAGCTGGCAAGTTCACTTCCCAAGTCTCATTAGGAAACCCATAAAGTGACAAGTTCTCTTTTTCTGCAATTGTTTTCCATACAATGAGAAAATGTATGTAATAATGTCCATGTTATTAAAGAATCAATATGTTTAAGTTCCAGATGAGATTATGTTATATAGTTTGATAGAAGAAAACCATCTAGTGGTCTCTTAAACAAAGCTACAAGTATGTTTAGCATTCACACAGTAGTCAAATCTTTCTCTAACCACACTCGCAGAAGCTCTTTGGAAAGAGGATACAGAACAAAAGCAGCAGAAGGAACATCTGTGAGTGATAGTACACCGACTATTTTCCTTTGGTAGGGGGTACTCTTAGCAATCGAACATAGGTTTCTCGACTCACAGATTAAAGCTCACAATTTACTATAACATAGTTCTAAATTACTACTGCATAAAAGCAGGGAAACAAAATCAACAATTTAAGAAAAACGGGGTGACAAAGTAGCCAAACTAGAAAACTGTCTCGGCTCTTTGTGCATGTTGATAAAGGTGAAATTATCTGCTAAAGTTTCAGCGGCTAAAATAAGCAGCTTGATGAAAGAACTTGTTTTCAGTCATTAATTACAAGCCGACAGTTTCTTGGATGAAAGAAAAAACACAATCAACGCAGCAGGGCTAGAGAAATTCGACCACTACACAAGCGCAAGGCCATCAGCCTCACCTGGATCGCACTTCTGGTAGAACTTCTCGACCTCTGCAAACCAAAAGGGGCCATCAAAAACCACCAAACAGAAAGAAGAACCAGAAATAGAGTAGGAAAGGAGAGAGACCAGTAGTGAGAGCCTTTATCATGCCGGCACGGCGGCCTCTGAAGTCCCGGAAGACGTCCTCGGGCGTGCGAGTGACCCGTGCCGCGCCACCGCCGTCCATCTGCGACCCACCACCCGGAGGCGCAAGGGGAATCAAAAAGGGAACTTTGAGAGCCGGAGTCGGAAAGGAGGTTAGGGTTTTGCGTACCTGGGAGGAGCGAAGGATTAGGGCTTTGGTCGGAGTCGGAGCCTAGGTGCGGCGGCGCCGGTAGAAGGAGAAGCAGAGGAAGGCGAGACGAAAGCGACGAGGAAGAGAAGGTGGCGGTGGTGGCTGTGGAAGATGAGTCCTTGCAATTAATAGATTGTGCGGCGAGGATACTTAGACGGGCGGCATAATATTACCGGGTAGGTGACCGGATTCAAGTGTTTATAAGGGGATAAGCCCTAAAAGACAAAATCCATCGATTTTTTTACTCTTTTGCAGAAAACCCCAAATATGCCCCTGATTTCCAATTTTTGTTTTAGAAAACGGGAAAAAAAAAAAAAATATATATATATATATATATATATATACTTATTTTCATTATCATTAAAAGTGTTATATTTTATAAAATATTAAAATAATTTGACCAAATTATTTATTCGAGAGTCAAACTTTCTATATAAGTTGTAATAATAATATTAAAATGATTTTAATCAACTTAAAAAATAATATTTATATGTAACATTTTTAATAATTTTACTTAACATTATAGCAACTTTTGTTAAAGTTGTTAGACCGAGCTTAGAATAAGAACATTTTTAATGAAAAACATATATTTTTAAAAAAATAATAGTTTTAATGATAAAAATAAAGACTTTTTTATTTTTACCAAAAAAAATATTATTTCAATATAAATTGGGTGGAATATAAATAGATAATCATCAATTTTATGTACAAAATTAGCACCTTTTGTATATTTAAAAATACTACTTTTTTAATTTCCATTGTAAAATTTTTGTGAGATGGGATTGGTCATATTTAAAATTAGTCAATTAAAAAAAATTAGATACTTGGATTACCAAAAAAAATTGTCACTTCTATAATGAGATAACCCTTAGTAACCATCAATTAGGTCAAAGTACCAAGAGAAATCTTTACACAATTGAAGCATTAAGCTTTAGAATATGGTTCTTTTCAAAAGGAAACACAATGTCAAATGCTTCTGTAACAATGCATAGTGATCATTACTTCAAAATGCAAGAAACCATAATATTTATTGCTAAACAATATAAATGTTTTGCACATTTCTTTATTTCACCTTTTTCTTTTATCTATCGACAGGCATTCAATCTTTGTAGTGGTTTTGGCCAAAACTGAATTAAGTTTCACAACAAGTCTAAGCTATGTTAAAACAATTATAGGATGCTACCATCAGGTATGATTGCATTCTTCATGACAATGACAATGCCTCCGGAAATGATGTATCCGCATGCCTCTCTATCGCATTGTTGGACACCGTCTCGGTTAATGATCTGTTAAGAAGATAACAAACAAGAGAGCTGATATCTCTTATGATTCTTCTTTCTAATCCTTCAATTGCTTGTGTAGAAAATGGCAGTAAACTTAGTTTATCAGAATGCAGTGTTTCAGGACACACTGATACTTTGATCACAATTGCAATATTTGAAATAAAATCTATAGTTCTTTTTGTTTGTTGATTGTCAACTGAGATGATCAAGCTTCAAATTTGATGAACTTTGGTTACCTTAACATTCTTTCCAATTCTTGCATTTTTATCGATTATAGCCTTTTGAATGTGAGTCTTTTCTCCAATGCCAACTGGAATATCTGAACCTTGCAGCAATGTTGTGTTCCATTGTAACTCTGCCTGTTCACCATTGAAAAAAGCATTTATGGCAAGTGACAACTTGGTATGAACTTGTAAGTGTTGAATCGATTGGTATGAACTTATAAGTGTTGAATCGATAGGTACAGGTTTTTTTTTTTCAACCCTCTTTTGTGGCGAGGTACGAACCTATAAGTGTTGAATCGATAGATACAGCTTTCTTCTTTTCAATCTTCTTTTGAGGGGAAGGATTTTGACTCTTACTTAAAAGACAATATCATTAATGAAACAACATTGATGTTAAACAAGACAGACCTGGTATATATCGCTCCCCATCACCACAGATTTCTCAATCGTTGCTCCATCTCCAATGCATGTTCCCTTGCCGATCACAGAGTGACTGATCTTGCACCTCTATTCTTAACATAATTAAATATAGAATGTTAAATCTTGGTATTGATTCATAAACAACTATCTCACAAGTCTGAGCTGTACACGTATGCCAGATTCTATCGAAATGAATTATACAACTTTGAATATGGAAGATAGAACCATCAACTTCTTAGAGTGTGTGTTTACTAGATTTTCTTGATGATGGTAGAAATTAGTCACCTACATTTAGGAGACAGCCGTCACCAACAATGCTGCTCTTTACAACCGCATCGGATATTGTAGTTGGAGGAACATAATTGGGCAATGTGTACACTGCAGGCTGCTTATTGTGGAAGCTAAAACCAAAAAAACATTTTTAGTAGAGCAAAAGATAGATATATCGTAGTTGATTGATGAAAATAATGTTCTTTGTCAATCTAAGAAGAAACGTTACTTGATATTGAATGGTTTAGATAAGCTCTCCATATTGGCCTGGTAAAATGCTTGGATGCTCATGAGATCATCCCAATGTCCATCAAACATATAAGCATGGACCTAAAAAACATTTTAGAAAATAAGAACAACAACAAGTTTCCTATTTGTTGGCCTGTCCAATTTCAATGGAAAATTTCTGAAACAAGTGAGATCAGTTAAAGTAATCAGGGTGCAAACCTTCATCCCCAAGGAAACTGCACCTTGTATAACTTCAGTTTCAAAGTCATACGCATCGGGTAGTTCCTCTTGTAGAAGTCTGAACAGCACATCCTTGCTAATGACATATATTCCCATGTTCTTGACATCCAAATCTGGATATGTTCGGGTGCCGGTGGTGACCTGAATGTACCACAAACAATGGGCACAATTTAGTTCAGAGAAAGCTACATCTCTTTCTCTCCATTTGCTCGGTTTAATTTAGTGTTCAAAGTTGTAGCAACGAGCAAAGTTTTGGCTTAGTGTATTGAACTTACTACGAGAGATTGATCTTGAATTGAATCCAATGTCAACTTCAGTTCATGAACAGGATCTCGTAAAAGGAAATTTAAAGATGTATCATAATTCCTCCTGCCGTTAGCTGCCATTGCCATCGTTATGTGAGCTCCAGTATCTCTATGAGCACTAATTAATCTTCCATAATCCATTTCATAGAGATGGTGACCAGGAAGAACCAATACATCTTCCACTTGATGCTCTTCCAATCTCCACAACCATTTTCTAACTGCATCAGCATTTCCCTTCATACAAAAATAACAAGTCGAAACAAAATAGTTTATTTTGTCGGATACAAATTGAACTAATGGGGGAATGTCATGTTGTAATATGTTTGCAAGAATCAAAGATTCTATTCTTGAAAAGAAACTTAAGAAATCTGAGAGAGTTATTTTTCAGAGCTTGTGTGAAGATTGAAGACATTCTCAATGAAGTTGATATCGAGAAAGAGATATGTTGATCCAGAAAAATATGAACACACATTTTCACCATGCTGACCTTAAACCACCCTAGATCTTCAGTGCTCTGATAAGAAGTCAAGACCTCTACAAAACCATCCTTTCCAAGGCCAACATCAGAATAAGCTCTTGATATGTGAGAATTTAGAGAGGTAGAGTTAAACTGAGTTAGAGCATATATCTTCGTGATGTCACTGTTGATACAGTTGCTCACCACAAAGTCAATTATCCTATAATGCGCCGCTATCGGAAGCGCAGATTTCGACCTTCTCTTTGTCAACGGATACAGCTTTGTGCCTGGTTCCTCATCACATATAATTGCCAAGACACTCTGCAACGATCATATGAAATTTCTTTGGTCTCATTTCAACATCTTACATTCGCTTGAGAAGTTTGTCAAACAATAGAAATGCAACACTGAACCAGCATGAAAATAACTTGCCTGATTCAGCAGCTTCTTCTCGGACTGCCACAAGCTTCTGCTGTCCACCCCATCCGAGGACACCTGCGACTGCTTCAAGCTGCTTCTTTGGAGCTTCAACTCTGAGTGTTGCATGGAGATGGAATTGTGCCTGCGGATCAGATAGGAAGGAGGAGCCAAATGCAGCATCACCATGGCAACAAACTTGGGCCTCCTCCAAAGGAATGTGATGCCTTTGCTGCCACCATGAACCCTAAACTTCATGGTATAAATAGTAATGCTTGAAGAGGAAAGAAAAAGTATTAGAGAATATGTAGCTTTCCTCCTCCTTCATGAACACTACTTGGAGAAGGTTTCTTTTGCCAACCTCAAAGGCCATGTACCTTAAAATTCTTGGCTTCCTAAAGATTGATGAGATCATGTTGATCCAAAGACAAATCTTTCATAGAATTGCTATAAAAAAAAAAAAAACAATACAAGATCTTGGCTCCTCCCGGTTGCCTTGATTTTTTCTTCTTGGGAAAAGAAAAGGAACTAAAAAGGCAGTATAACTCCACAAACCAACACAATTAAAGAGGGAGACAAGAACTCAAGAAAGCTTGCAACTTCAACCACTGATAAAGCTTCCTCTTCGAGCTCATCATTTGATCAAATGGATTGGAATGGAGTGGTTAGCAAGATAAGCATGTTGCCACATGAACATGGACAAGAACAAGATTTTTATTCTCCGATAAAAGAATTAATGCTACTAGTAAACGACCATCTGTACCGGGTCGACGACCGGTTCAATTTGGTGCAATCGCGAGCTGAATTTTCCCACCAATTTCAAAATTTGGCGCGCACTCACTTCTCCCAGCGCTGTCACCTACTCTACAACAAAGGCATTTTGATATTGGGCGATGTTATTTCTTCTGTAATTTGATGATTTCCAACTTCTCTGTTATCTGTTTTGCTCCTTTTGAATTCTTTTTTCTTTGTTCTTTTCTGATGAATATTTGACATTGATTCATTTGATTAATGTGAGAGAATTTTTAGTTCGAAAGGAAATCACAGAAGATTTAGAGTATTTCTTGCTGTTCGCTACGCAATTGCTTGCCTTCGAATTTGAATCAATTACGGTAGTTTAGAATTACAGGAGATTTTGAATCGATCGTCCTAGATTTCTTACCTACGCCAACTGCGCGGTTTTCTTCAAGGCTTCCTCAGAGTACTCCGAGTTTGCCGTGATGGTCGGCTCCGCAATGTCGTCTCCGGGCATCTTCCCCAGCCGCAGTAGGCTTCTCGCCGCCAAAATTTCTTGGGGCTTCATGTCGTGCGTGGCCCGGAGGTATAGTCGCTCCACCGCGGTGTATGCCACCGCCTTCAGCTCCTCTGAGCTCGACGGCGCCAGAAGGCAATGCCCCACGATCCTTATCGCCGGCTGGAATAGCTCCCATGGAAAGGGAACGTTGTAAGACCTCGCCGGCGCCGGCTCTGGCTCCTTCCCGTCGCCACTCTCCTCTTTCCCTTCGCAGGTTTTTTGCCCCTGCCAGACCCAAGCCAGGCAGAACTCGCAGAAGGCCAGCTTCGACGACGCCGGCATCGACGAAATCTTGTTGTAGTACAATTCCAAAGCCACGCCCACGATTCTCGCTCGCTTCGTCGATCGAACAGTGCCATAGGGCTCCAGAACCGGCGACAACACGGCCACGGTGAGCTCCGCCGCCGACTTCTTCGGCGACGCCTTGCCCTCGTGGTAGACGCTCGGATTGGAAAGGTCGGGGAGAGTCAAACTCTCTGCTTCGTTTCCCCGTGTAACGGTCTCGTACGCGTACAGGGCCAACAGCACCGCCTCGAATCCGGCTAGCGGCTGTCGCGAGACGGCCCGGGAGAGATACACGCCGGCGACGGTGGGCATGAACTTGAGGACGACGAGCTGGAGATCGGGGTCGTTCGATTGAAACGTGTCGTAGAGCCATCGACAGAGATTATCGTCGCCGGCGCCTGAGTTCGGCCCGCGAAGGCGCGTCGATATTTCGGCGCCGACGGCCTCGTCGTGGAGCAGCGCGACGGCAGGACTGTCAGCGACGGCGAGGGAGTCCGCTACGGCTCCGAGGACCTGGGAAAGCGATTGAACGGCGTCGACGGTCGACATGGACGGGGAAGGAAGGAAGCAGAGGACGGCGAAGGTCCGATTCGATTCTCTCGATTGATGAATTTATACGGAGGCGAACCAAGCCGGTCAACGGCGGGTCGAGCGAGCTTGTAGCTTTGCATGTTTGACCAGGAGATTTATCAGCAATACACGTGTCGCGTCTACAGCGAACGTGAAAGTTTTCAATATATTTCTACGAATATTTTCGTAATTTACAAAATAAATTTTATTTAGAAAAATGGATAATTCGTGATAATTTTTCTGGGATTTATCGAAGCACATTCTACTCCGGTTCGGTCTCCCCCGGTCTTCTCACTCGCTTCTTCCGGACTGGCGTTCCCGAGCGACTGAATTTTAATTCCTCCCGTAGCCAGAGAGGTTATTGTCACCTGGAAGTGACGGGACCCGCTCTTATCGTTTTCTTCTCTCCTATTGCGCCGTGATCGATTGGGGGAAAAAAAATCCTCTCCGGATCGGCGCTCATGGACGTGTGGGCTCTAAACCTGAAGGGCGCGGCCGGGATTCCTTTTCTCGGGGCGGCGAGGAAGTGCGAGAGGGGAGGGCGGCTGGTGGCTGTGCGACGAGCTGGCGGAGGGATCGACGTTGGGGTTTTGGTGCGAAGACGGAGGTGGAATTCGTCGGCGCCTGCGTATCGGTCGCTCGTGGTGACGGCGAGCGGCGGTAAGAAGAGGAGCAACCGCGGGGGACACTCTTCTTCTGGTAAAGGTCTCGACTTTGTAGTTGATTTAGCTTGTTGATTGGAGAATAGAAGGTATTTCATCAGGATCGGATGGGAAAAGTCATATAATGATGCATTTTTTCTTTCTTACTTCTGCATGTATCTTTTGGATTCAGTGATGATTGATTGTGTATGGCAATCTTGGTTGTAGAATATATACGTTCCCTTACTTCTGCCCATCACGCTAAAATTTATCTTTTGAGGTTCTAGATTCATAAAAAGTGATCATTGGCACTGAGGTCGAAAGTAAGTATTTTTGTAGAATACTGACAACGTATGGTGTAGTAATATACGTAGTCAGATACTTTGACCTTGGCTAAGCTAGCCCATGAGATATGGCCATGTCGAGCTGATAAATCTGTGGAGGAAGAATAACATAGGAAGAACGGGAAGAACGAGAACGATTAGGAAAATAGGAAATATAGAACTAGGTTAGAGGAAGAAATAGGTGGATACTTTATAAATTACTTTCCTTCATCTTTGTCTCCAACCCCCCTTCATTCGCATCTATAGTGACACCAGAGCAATTGTTCATAGCTTTCTTTTCTAGCATGGTTGTTTTTATGTTTCATTTCTCTTTTTCCTTAGTGGCATTGTCAATTCGTGGGCTCGATACCATTTTATAGACTTTCAGTGTACTTTGATGAGGTAAGAAACGACCTACTTGCTCCAAATTGCTATGCAGATCCATTAATATGTCATCATCTTTGGTTGATGTTTGTAGCATTTTTTACTTGAGCCTTTTGGTCAGCAGGGGAAAATGATCCTTCAATTCCTGAAGAAGACGGTCTTGATGTAACTACTCCTCAATATGATGACAAATCAAAAACCAACGATTGCTCCAGGAAGCCCCAATTTACATTGTCTAATTGGCGAGATGTCAGAGCAAATCTTGTTGCCAAAGAGCAGGTTAGTTGAAAAAGGATCATGGCATTACCCTAAGGAATCTGGTGCTGTGTGCTTGTTCTCAAGTGCAATCCATGCTATTTTATGTTCTAATAACTTTTATCATATTTTGAGCGGTCTATGCGACTTCCACATAACTGGTCATTCCTGGATTTGAGTGCAACAACTAGGAGCCTGTGGTTTCTTTTTTGAATTAATGCTTTTTATGAATTTCAACCATAGTTGTTTAAGACAGTCGAATCATAACTGCAAGTCCTTGTTGTTGATCAATACTTGTGAGTATTTTTGATGGCCGAGTGTTCATTCTGAAATAGCACTTAATTTTTTTACGTTTTAGTCCTAGATAACCAATATTTATGGTTTAATATAACCACATTTTATCATTATTATTGCTTGATTTACAAATTTGGATTGCAGATATTATCATTCTTGTTACTTACCCTGCATGCATCTCTTGTTTTATTATAGAATCAGTTAGAAAATGATACGAGAAACAAAGCCCAGTGCACTTTTGCCATACTAAAATTAGTAAAATATCTATTTACTATAATGGAATCCCTCTTTCCCAATAGAATCTTGATTTAAGATCTGAAAACACTTTTTTTTTTATGTTGATGCAGAAGTCAAGAATGCTAAGTTAACTGAAAACTCTAATTAGGTTATTTATTATGTACAGAAACTAATTTCCATATAGTCATAAGATTTTGATACTTGAGGTTAGTTGGAAAGCTTCATTTGATTGCTTTGCATGTTCTGTTTATTATCATTACTCTTAACACCATCGCCACTGTTAGTTCTTAGGGATTTTTTCTTGTCTTAGGCCTGTCTTTGATATACTTGTCAGTTTCAGCTATATTAGCCAAAAATTGAATTGAACATTTACTCCTTTTGTTTAATTCTTTAGGAACATCTACTTGATACTGATGGCCAGGGTATCACCTCAAATGAGCAAACCCAAATGCTCGGTTCCAAGTGGGCACACCCCATCCCAATGCTGGAGTCTGGATGTGTCTTACTTGCTACTGAAAAGCTTGATGGAGTCCCAATGTTCGAGAGGACTGTGATCCTTCTTCTCAGTTTGGGATCTAGAGACCCAAGAGATCGCCCTTTTGGAGTCATCCTGAATCGTCCACTCCGTCGAAAAATCAAGCATATGAATCCATCAAATCCTCACCTTGCAACCATATTTTCTGACTGCTCCGTTCACTGTGGCGGACCAGTTGAGGCAAACATGTTCTTACTGAAATCGAGCGACGGCTTACTGCTGCCAGGTTTTGGTGAGGCAGTGTCAGGTGTTTACTTTGGTTCGAGAAACAACTTAGATGATGCTGCAGTGCTTGTCAAGAAAGGAGCATTCATGCCCCGAGATTTCATATTCTTTGAGGGTTATTCGGGTTGGGAATTCGATCAGTTGCTCGATGAGCTCGAGTCTGAATACTGGGTTGTCGCTTCCTGCAGTTCACATCTGGTTCATCAAGTTTATGGAACATCGTCATCCAACTTATGGGAGGAGATTTTGCAGCTAATGGGCGGGCAATATTCAGAGTTGAGCAGGAAGCCCAAACAAGATGATCCTTGAAGTCTGAGGTGTAGAAGTGAGGCTATAATTACCTTTTTGTACAGTCGTTGCCTAAGGATTTGTAGCTTGTATGTTATTCTAATAACAAAAGTACTTTTTCATGGAATAATACCAAAAGTTCTTGGTAGTTTTTCCTCTGGAAGAATGGTGTTTGCCTTCTCATTACTCCTGATTTCTACTTTGTACTAAAGGAAAAAATGAATTGCCTAATTTCCATCTTGCTCCTATTGCTTGGACCTTTTATTCTGAGAAAGTTGCTGGTTGTATATCTGTTATTTGCTGGTTTGGTGTTAGATATTTGGCTCAAAGTTAGAGAAATAAAGATTTTTTTTAAATTTTTTTATAATCAAGATGTCTAAATTTTGTGAGATAGATAGCTTTCCCTTTGATTCACTTGTACATATTCAAATGTCAAATATTTGTTCTATTGGAATTCATCTATCAAGGGGCATGTATTACATGAGAATTGTGGATTTTGTCTTTATTTCTTTGGCAATTTATAAAGGTGTATCCAAATTTTTGAATTTATCAAAAAATATTTTATTATTTATCAGAAGGATGTACCTTTTTATATATTTTTCTCATTCTATTCTCCTGATTATTTTTCTTTTTATTTTTTTCTATCATTTCTCTCTCTTTTCTTTTCTCTTATGCATGCAACGTTTTTCTCTTTCCTCTCCTTTTTTTTCCTCTCTTTTGCACGTTAATTCTTTTAAAAATATTTTAACATCTTTAAGAAATCGAAATAAATAATGAATAACATATTTGAACTTCTTGCAACCCCAGAAATCCATAGAAACTAAAATGAGTGCAATCGGAGCTCTCTAGATCCATTAGTGGATTTTGGTCGAAACTCACGGATGGACCTAAAGAGCTCCGATTGTATCCATTTCAATTCCTGTGGATTTCTGGAGTTACAATGAGTTCAAATATGATATCTCTTGTTTATTTCAACTTCTCAGAGGTGTTAAAATGTAATAAGAAAGAATCGTCAAAATTCTCCACATTAGACCCGATATGAAATTATACCAAGCCCAATGTGGGCCTGATATGGAATTATATCAGGCTCAATGTGGGCCTGATATAGAATTATATTAGGCCCAACATGGAGAATTTTGACGATTCTTCCTTATTACATTTTAACACCTTTGAAAAGTCGAAATAAACAATGGATGATATATTTGAACTCCTTGCAATCTCAGAAATTCACAAGAACCGATATAGGTACAATCGAAGCTCTTTAGGTCCATCAATGGATTTTAGTCAAAACTCATTGATAGACGTTGAGAACTTCGATTGCACCTATTTCAGTTTCTATGAATTTCTGCGGTTACAAGGAGTTCAAATATACTATCCATTGTTTATTTCGGCTTCTCAAAGGTGTTAAAATGTAATAAGGAAGAATCGTCAAAATTCTCCACATTAGATCTGATATGGAGTCATATCAGGCCTAACGTGGGTCTTATATCATTCCATATCAGGCCCACGTTGAGCCTGATATGATTCCATATTAGGCCTAACGTGAAGCTCCGATTGCACCCATTTCAGTTCCTATGGATTTATAGGGTTGCAAGAAGTTCAAATATGCTATCCATTGTTTATTTTGACTTTTCAGAGGTGTTAAAATATTTTTAGAAGAATCGACGTATAAAAGAGATGAAAAAAAAGAAGAGGAAAAAGAAGAGGCGTTGCATGGATAGGAGGAAAGAGAAGAGAGAGAGAGAAAATAAAAAGAAAAGTAATCAGAAAAATAGAATGGAAAAAATATTATAAAAAGATACCTCCTTTGATAAATAACAAAATAGCATGCATCTTTTGATAAATTCAAAAATCTAGATACGGCTTTTGATAAATTACCATTATTTTTTTTCTCAAACCTTTTTACCCTTTATTATACTTTCTTTTTATCAAGTCTCATATGCATTCATTTTTTAAAAATAAATCAAAATAAACTCTTTCCCAATAAAATCATGACAAATGTAAAATTATGATAAATATACCCAACAATAAAAGGGAAAAAACTTAATTAATAATAATAAAATAAAATAAAATTTATTTAAATATAAATTATAATATAATAAAAAAATAAAATTCAAGTAAAAAAATCTATACAACGGACCTCATCTAGATTTGATTGTTTGTGTTGTTCCACACGAAAACCATAGAATAACCGTACAACAAGACAAATTTATGTCAACTGATAATGTTGCATGTTTTTGGTTCTCTTTGTAGAAATCATTCATAAATTGATTCCCAATCCAGAATACACTTGGGTAACACCAATAGAGGTGCCAAATTTTGCCATAAATAGTTCCTGTGATATATATATACAATTTATCATTGGGTAGATTTCACCTACACATTGGGCATCCAGAATCAAACCAATGCTAAAGCACAGAATCAACTTGGTTCCGCAACTTACGGTTCCTCGTAGAGAAGTGGATGAGTTGATTGCATCTTTTATGTAGATCCCAGGAAAGTGATGTGCTTCACCGAATGTTGTTTGCATAGTTCTATTCTATTTGTGCACGTTTGATGAGTTTAATTGCCATTTCTGCTAGCATAAAGCAAGGCCTCAAACTGAGCCCTCTCACCATACTTTCGCGGTTTGGTTCTGTTGTGGCGGGCTCTGCGTACAGCCTGCTGGATTTGTCGCTCGTGCTCTTTGAGAATTTCATCAATGTTTCCTCTTGGAGGCATCAGAGGTCCAGAGTAATGGATTCGGTTCTTCCTAGGGGCATGACCCTGAACAACATGCAAAAACATAAATAAGAGATATAACCATGTCATATACAAGATTAAGCTGATCATTCGATCTGAGGATTTGGATGAAATGCATAAACATAGATCCTATGACAATATGACGAGTTAAAAATTTGAACTACAAACATGTGTAGTGATTTCCATCTTCTCTATGCTTTCTTAAAGATCTCCCATAAAATAAGAATACAAAGGCCCCATTTACTCAGGAATTCCAAAAAAAAAACAATAGAGGTCCAGATTGTACTTAGGGAAGAAAGAGAAAGTAGAGGAAAGTTGTTAGTTCGAGAAGAAGAAGAAAATAAGGTTAGAAATCTTAAACTACATAATTGTCACTCTTCCTTTTTCTTCTGCCTTTCTCCTTCTCAATCCATTCTCCTCTTCACCTTGACACATGCTGCCCATGAGCTCAGTAAGCGCTTGTCGGCAGTTGGCACTTCTACAAGTATCGAGAATGGAAAAGTGGAGAATAGTGTGGGGGTAAATGGGTTATCTCAAATCATTTGAGTATCTACATTTTATTCCCACCCCGAGAAGCTTAGTTGGGGAAAAAGGAGAGGAAATATTTTGATTTTTATACTTTTCTTCACACTATTTTCCCTTGGATTCACCAATATATTTTTAGAACCTTAAATCTTTCCAATTTCCAATGATAAAGATTCAAAAACTAATTAAAAAACATGCATGCATATCTAAGATGTTTCAACTTTCAATAAAATATGCAGTATTTTGCCAAATCTCTAAGTCGGACGAGCACTTACAGTTGTTTGTTCCTCTTCTCCAGTTTTGTCATCGTTCTTACGAGAAGATGAAGGGACATCCAGCAAGTGGTGAGTCCATTCTGGCTTCTCAGATGAATCGGATTCAGGTTGACTGTATTTGGAGGCCAGATGATTCTCTGGCAAATGTGCGTGCCTAGCGCTCTGTCTACGGTCCAACTTCGCAGTATGGCTTCTTGCAACCAATAGACCTGTGGTGAGAGCATTCCCCCCACCCTGGGGAATGTATGATGCATGTGTTTTTATTTCTTGGCCAGCGGGCAGTTCGGTTGTAGATAAACGACCAGAGTGCATCAAAAGACCACCATGAGGGAAACCATTCTGAGCTGTTCCTCTTGGATGATCTATTCGGAAACCTGACAGCACATCATCTTTTGGTTTGTACTTATCACTGCTTGTTCTAAGACTTCCATGCAATTTCTGTAACCGCAATGAGAAACATCTTATTTCTGTAACCGCAACGAGAAAAATTATTAGTCAATATACCTGTGACTCAATGTTGCCGTCATGAGAAGGCATTTCTTTCCGACTTCCATACTCTTTGATGGCTGCTTCTCTCTGCCTGCTAAAAAGGCCGCTCTGTTAGTTATCTGATATATTTCAAGGCATGGTGGAGATCATAAACCACAGACATTTTTATTCTAAATGGCTTCCAACTTTGGGTTAATCATATATTTCTATTAGCTCGACAACACATAACAAGAGAGTAGAACTTTCGCATAGCACACTCAAGCTTATAGTAAAGTACCTTCTCGCTTCCTCATTCCGAAGTTTAGCATCGTATTCCTTGCTTGGAGGATACTTGGGCAAACTTGAAGGGTCACAAGCAAAAGGCTTTGTACTGAAGAACTGAGAAGAAGTAATAATCAAATATTAGAAAAGGATATATGGAACTAATATGACATCGTATTGGAAAATTTAACGAGGAGAATGAAAAAAAAAATATCAACTTTTGGAACTGAAAGAGAATATGCATAAACAAGTCTAATGCAACATATCCAATGTGCAACATAATTACATATAGGAAGTTTTTCATGCTTTTCTTTCACAAACGCATTCATGCAGGAAAAAAAAAAAATCTTAAATGTGAGAACCACTGTAAAAGTTTTCAAGGTTATATAGAAATTTTAACCTGCCTACATGTTGAAGCAATAAATGCAAAAACACAAGAAAGGACATTACAGCAGAAGGAAGAATAATCTACAGAGAAGGAATTAGGTGAACCAAGGAAAGGTAAAAAAAATTTACATCGCTCTTAAGGGCAGAAATTGCTGTCCCACGAAATAATGGATCTATTGAAAGTAGACAATCAAGAAGCGCTAAAGCTGGAGGAGGAAAATCCTTAAATGTCTCCTGAATGCAACGTGGATAGGGTTGTTGGGGTTTAAATGATGTAGCATGGGGCAACTTTGATGTTCTCCAAAATTCTTCCGCAGGTGAGCCACATAACTTGAATATCTTGTGCAATTGTTCCACCTAAAAGACAGGAGATAAAGTTAGATTGTCAAGCAAATACAAGTTGGACATAGCAAAAGAAACAGAGGCATGTATAACTTGGATTAAAACTAGCTTTGCAGTACTCATTGTGAAGTGCTTGTAGTGATTGTACGAAGAAGCTTTTATGCACATTGCATATATTTCTTTTACTAGTTGAAAGGGTGAAATAAATAGCATAAGTTTCTGGATGTTATAATGTGTGGATGAGAATGCAAATTGAATGAAGTCTAATTCAGTTCCTGTGCAAGGATTTGGGGATCAATAGTATTAGTCTAAGACACAGAATATCAAAACTTCTCACTGCCAGTTCAATTAACAAAGAAAGTCAGCGAACAACTTCGTACATAGAAGACTTATGGAGTTGGCCTTATTTATGAACTATTCTTTCTCATCGACATGTTTACCTCTTCTTAGAATAGGCAGCTTGGTTTATTGTGTTTCCGGTTAAACTAAAATAGTATTGTTTATCTATTCGATTTAGATTAGTCCTTCCCCATACATCTTGGTTATGAGTGTTGTCTGCTTAATCATGTAGTTCTGTGTTGAATGTCATTCTAGAAGATAACATTTGGATAAAATTAGACAAGTTTACACAAAAACTATTTAGATATGATAATCCAATTCTTTAACACACCACACTGTTCGCTCTAGAGGCTTCAAGTCAAACCTATTAATCTATAGGTCCGCAAAGACAAATTATACCTCGGTTCTTCCTGGCATAATAGGTCTCCCAGAAAGCAATTCTGCAAGAATACAACCAGCACTCCACATATCAACAGCAACACCATATTCTGTGGCACCCAGTAAGAGCTCAGGAGGACGATACCACAATGTTACTACTCGACTAGTCAAGTGCTGCTTCTGGCCAGGATTATAAAATGTAGCCAGTCCAAAATCTGCTATTTTTAAGATCCCATTGTTGTCAATCAAAAGATTTGAACCTTTGATGTCACGATGCAACACACCATGATTATGGCAATGTTCAAGACCACAAAGTAGCTGCTGCATATAGCACTTGGCCTGGACGTCATTATCCACAATGAGTATACCGAAGAGGAAAAACATGGAATCAGTAAAATTATATAATAAAAAAAGTATTTGTGTCATGGCAAACACCTGGGGTTCAGTAAACTTGATGCCAGGCGTCCCTAGAAGTCCTGCAAGATCATGCTCCATATATTCAAAAACAAGATACAAGCTAGAAGATATTTTCGAGGTAATTAAAGCTTCAAGCTTCACAACATTTGGGTGATCAAGTTTACGTAGAATGTGTATTTCCCTTGCCATGAACCGTACACTTTCTGGATCCATATTAGCAAAACGAACTTTTTTAAGTGCGACAGTTTTGCCAGTTTCGAGATCACAAGCTTTGTACACAGTGCTATAAGTCCCTTGCCCAATCTGCAGGAATAATAAAGATTATCAACAGAAAAGTTTAAGTTTCAGCCATCACATGTTTACAATGAACTCAACAGCACACATGAAAGTACATATTTAGCCAAACAATAATTTTAACAAAGAGACTGAAGAAGGCAAAATTTCACCACTGAGCTTCCCGGAACATCTAAAATAAACCCATTGCTTATAAAGACAGTAACACCATCAGTATGATTGGTAGCTCAAATAACACAAGTCAGTTGTGGAAAGGAAGATCTCTAAATAACAAAATTCAGTCCTACTTTTCATGCTTCCAACAAGATAGTGAAGAGAAAACAAGAGAAAAGTGACAGCAACTAACAGAAACTAAGCAAATATACAAACAAAAGATTCGCCATATACAGCATGGAAGAGACAGATAAGTAGCTCGATATGTAATCATGTGAAAGGGCAGAAAATGATTCTACTGAGGCCATTACCGACCTTGTTTAACTTCTCAAAGGAATCTGCCCTTCGAGGAAGCCAGCCTTTCACTGCATCACCAGCAGCTGCTGTGAGCCAAGAAGGCCAACCAGCTGCAGCATGCTCGAACTTGAACCCATTTGATACATGAGAGATCACTGTTTTGTATTCATCCACTGTCTTAGAACTGGCGACTGCTGAAGATGGCTCTGCCATACTCGCCTGAGCATCGAGTGCAGCCTGTCTTTGCAGCCCAACACCCTTGGAAGTGCTAACCGTAGGGGATACCTTTCTTTCTCCATCATCCACCGAGGGGTTCAGGACTCTACCATTCTTCTCGACAACAGGCAACACCTTCCTCTCTCCAGAGCCAACCAAGGGGGCAGAAGAAATGGCTACATTCTCTTGCGACATTGATATAAGCTGTGCAGTGCTCCCATTAGTGGCAACAGTAGCATCGACATCTATCACGTCGACTTCATCCCTCCTTGAAGAAGAAACCAACCTATTCAAAGAGTCCTCAGTTGTTGAAGAAAGCAACCTACTCAGGGTCCTTCGTGAAGCTTTAGGCCTCTGAAACTCCGGGACATCATCTCCCTTGAATCCTTTTGATGAAACGCAGCCCATAAGAAATTTCCTAATCCTCCGCATTACAATCGGGCGATCGTAATTACTGATGCACTTAGATCAAAAGAATCGCTTTTTGCACTGAAGGGAGCCAAAAAAAAATTCTGAAACCTTGAACGAACCACGTGCTCCTAATAGTCTGAAGCCAACGATGCCCGAAGAAACAATCACGAGATCTCCAGAAGAGCCTATCACATGTCTCAAGAGCAAAATCCAAAATGCAAGCCACCACTTTAAACAAAAAGAACAGCTAGTCAAATACCGAATCTAGCAAAAACAACCTTTTTCCGGCAAATGGACAATCACCAAAATCACGATTTCCCTCCGTCGGTCAATTGCAAGTCTGCAAACGGCAAACTAAAAGAGTAGAAGACGTTCACAACGAAGATCGCCGGAATCCGATAATGATCCTACGTAGGCGGAGCAAATCTGAGCCTTTTACCCGAAATTCCGCATCGCGGCCTCTGATTCTCCCACCTCAGATATTTTCCACGCCATGATTCTTCCGGATGCAAAAATCACAAATGAGAAACTGCGAAAAGGACCGAGAAACTACCGGTATTTTCCCTCTTCAAAAGGTAACTAGGTAAAAGTGGGTATAAAGGGCAAAAGGAGTGATTTTTTTTTTTTTTGGATCCAATGGAGAGAAAAAAAAAAAAGAACCAGGAGATCGCCGCAGCAAGAGGAAAGATCTCGCCAACAAAATACACGCAGAGATTTACAGAATGGAATCAACGAACCAGCAGAGGAACGAGATGGATCAGAAAACACGCGCTTTTAGGGCATAAAAATTACTCCGGCGCGAAAGCGATAAGACCAGAAGCAGGAGCACAGCGAGGAAGAAGGAGGACAGCCGCAACGCGAGGAAGCACGACATTCCTGTCGAGGGAGCCAATGAGGAGGGCGAGCTCCTCTTCTCCGAGCAATTTTAATAAGCTCTAGTAATTTTGATTCTAATTATAATAATTTTTATCAAAATTACTTCAATAATATTTAATCAATTTTAATTAAATTAGAATAGTTTTCAGCAACTTTAAATATTTTTAACCGAGATTAAAATTAAAATAATTTTAACTATATTTAATAATTTTGAATATGTTGAATAATTTTGATTTAAAAAAATCCTATAATAAGGTTGGGGCGAGAGTTGTTGGTGTTTTTCGATATTTTTCAAAATAAAATACTTATGATAATAAAAAAATATGTAACACCCTTTTAATTTATTTTTTTAATCAAATTTCATTTCATGTCTTTCAAATTTATTTACTTTTTTTTTTTTACTTTCCAACTTTTTGAGAAAAATAAAACCGTTGAAAGGGTGGACGAAAATTGAATATAAATAATTCGTTAAAACAGTATTAAACAGATAATGGTCTGTCTCGAGGCAAAGACTCCTAATAAATTTAGGATGAATTCTTGAGATAGATGGATACTTTTTGTTATTACGGGAGATATGGACCATAAGAATAATTGATCTTTCATTTAAGGAGAGATTGTTATTGAGAATATAATAAAAGTTCTATATTAAATATATATAAAAAAAATTATGACTTATAAGAATGGAGAAGTAATTACAAGATTATCTGATTCGATCCTCTAAATGCCTCCTATTGACACGTGGCACTGGATGATTAAGATGGCAATCCACCACGACTATCGGATCTAGCTAATCCTCTCACTTGCTTTTACTATGATGATATTTAATTTACGTGGAGATGTTCTCTTGAAAATTATATAGACACTCACAAAAGTAACGAGAGAATTTTTCAAATTCTCCTAATTTCATCAGGTTCTATATCCTTTTTCTATTTTCATTCTTCAATGGGATCCCTCTCTGACCAATCTAATCCTCTTCATGAGTGCATGCATACATCTCATTTTCAGGTACCTTCATCTCTTTCATCGATGGTTTCCGAAGCAGATGCACGTTAATTAATTCGTTAATGGATGATTTAACCATCCACTATATTGGATTGTAACACTATTAATTACTAAATAGTAAAGAATGTTAATAGCTATTAATTGATATTTATATTATTTAGGATAGTTATAAAAAATGATATTAAAAAATTGTATGTTTAGCACAATAATTTTTCTAAATATATTTCTTAATATTTTTTAAAAAAACAACCTCTAGGGAGACAAGTACCGTTCTAGTTGCAGGTTGATTCATTGTGCATGGCTTTAAGACACAATGGCTCATATAAGCCTCCATCGAGATTTTTTTATTATTTTATATTTATTTAAGGGGCTAGCTTGAATAATATTTTTTACAAATAAATATTAATTAGCTTTACTCTCAAAATTAGATCGATATATCATTCAACACAGATAACTCATATCATCAGATGTATTGCTATATGATACGGCAAATAGGATGAGGCTCCAAGGTGGATGATGAAAGGTAAATATGATAACTTAGTGGTTTTTTAAATATCAGTTTCATATATATAGAGGGAGGTATATATAGGTACAAAGGTTATAAATGCATGGTAGAATAAACCTCAGATCATTTCTGAGAATCAAAACCTGATCATTATGTTAGAGATGTCATGTGTCCATCGTCTGTACTATACCTTGGAAGTTCCAAGATGGATGTTGAAGTTAGGAGGACTGATAGATATGACGGTTAAAATCGAGAAAAAATCAAATAGTCGTAGGTGGTCGGTCATACCTCTCATGTTCTCCCATGCCGATATGACACTGAGCGGATGTTTTCCATCATTTGGTCTGTGGATCCAAGGTCCTGAAGTCTGATCGATTCCAAGATCCTCTCCCTACTAGTTAAAACTAAGCAAAAGTTACTTGTTTATAGATCTGAAATTTCCATGCACAGTGACCCAACTATAAAATATATATGCTAAAGAAACTAAAATCAAATCAAATTCCTTAAGACAGTAGAAATGGTTACATTTTCTTGCAACATTGATACAAGTCGTGCAGTGCTCCCATTAGATCAGTGACAATAGTAGCATTATTAAAAGAAAATGAAAAAATGATTAATCAGATTGGGTAATGTTAAATCTGGGATGATCGGTTCGGTCCATGAAAATTTCTTATCAGATTTGAAACAAAAAATATTAAAAGAAAACAAACACTTTGATTTGGTTGATAAGATGATAAGTAGTAAAAAAAAATTCAAATTTAGCTCGTAGTATCATTGCATGCAATAAAAATTGAAAAGTATGTTATAGTAGCTACTCAATGCTATTAGGTAATAAAAGAAGGCTCAATCAATGCTTTGCTTTATCACGATCTTTGCGATTCATCATAGATTAAAAGGAACTATCCTTCACAAGAGCTAAATGTTAAGAAAAATAAATATGAGAAAAAGAACCTTACGGTCAGAAATAAAAAAGAACACGTACGTAATTGATGTTGATTATCTTTGGTATTCTCTTAGTACACTTAAAATAACTAGGAATACCGATAGAATTATCAAGGTAAATATTTTTTCATCGGTAATTCCCGACCGAAATATTATTCCACCGAGAAAACAAGGCTATAACATAAAAATCCTAACGTTACTCATAGAATCACAATTCCGTCGGTAAGCTCAATGTTTTATTGATGGAATTACAATTCCGTCGGTAAGGATGTATAATGTGTCATCATGAGCATGAACATGAGCATAAAGGAGGTATAATGTGTCATCCTTGTGATTTTCCTGTATGAAAACATCTTGATATTGAATTTCTCTCTTTTGCAATGGAACCACGTAGTGTAAGATTGGGACTTTCCGCATATGAAATTTAGTCATTTGGTCAGTCAAGACAACGATATTTATCTTGGCTAGTTATATTAATACCGTATAAATTATCATCATAGATGAGTATAAAAGATAAATTTATGTTTCTTACTGTCTTTATTCTTAGTCCAATCAATCTCAAAGAGAAGATAGATGTTTTCTTGCAACCTCTGATTGCCGAGTTAAATGAATTATGGAATGTAGGGTCGGTGACTTATAATGTTGCAAGTAAAACTAATTTTAAATTGTATATTGCATTATTATGGACGACCAATGATTTTTCAGCATACTCAATGTTATCAAGATGGAGCACAGCTGGTAAATTAGTATGCCCACACTACATGACAAAGTATAATGAATTTTCATTACCTTACAGTGGGAAGGTATCTTGACTTGATGATCATCATAAATTTTTATCAGTTGATCACCCTTTCAGGTGAAATAAAAAAAAAATCTAAAGAATGTTATAGTCAGAAACCTTCTCTAACAGTCCATACTTCAGGTGAACAAATCATTAAGTAAATAGACAGTTATGTATTTTTACCAGTATCTCAATCTAGTTCCTATGAAATAAATAAATATATTGTTAGAATGTGTAAGTGTAGTTGAAAGAAAAGGAGTATTTTTGTTAGAGTTGTCATATTAGAAGTATCTACTTACATAATTTAGATGTCATGTATATTTAGAAAAAATTCTTCGATAATATCTTAAGCAATGTGATGAACGCACCTAGAAGAACTAAAGACAATACAAAATCATGTAAAAAATTAAAAAAAAAAAAACTAGTTAACAGGCCAGCTGCAAAGACTTGTTTCAGTAGTTTTTGATGTCTTACTTCCTCAAAATGTTTGACAAACACTTACAGAATTGAGTCTATTTTTTAGAGATTTGACAACGATATGTATTATGATTGATGATATACTTCAGCTAGAAACAAGCATTCCTTTCATATTTTGTAAGCTGGAGCACATATTTCCATCAGTTTCTTTGATTCGATAGAACATCTATTAGTACATTTACCATACGTGGTACAAATAACTGGTCTTGTGCAGTGTATATGGATGTATCTATTCGAACGATTTTTAAGAAAATTAAAGAATAATGTTCATAATAAAACAAGAGTTGAGGGATTAATATGTAATGCTTATCTGGTTGAAGAAACATCTTCTTATTATTTTACTGAAAGTGTGAAAACAAGACATCACAAGTGTCCTAGAAATTCTGATAATTCTCATTAGCCGATAAATCCATTGATGTTTTTTATTTTCAAGTTTCCTGGTAAGCCAATGAGTGCATCACTTTCTAGATGGGTAGCATAAGAAAAATATCATGGTAATCTTGACAAAATCGTAGAGGTTGAATATCCTACATTACCTATAAAAAAATATGTGTTGTTCAAATATTCATGATATGATCTAACCCCAAGAACAGGTACTAGAATACATCCAAATTATAATCTTGTTGAACTTTTCATTTTCAGGATACAAGCGGGTCAAGTTTTCTATCATAAATACCCTATGAAAAGAAGAAGATCTAGTTAATGGTTATCTTTTTATCGAATGAAAATCTCGCTCGACCATCAAATGTCGAATGTCATCACTGCTCAGAACTATGATGCATTTCAGAATGACGAAGTGAAGAGATATTCAGTAGATTCACAACTCCAATTCACATCTCAATGACTTATAGATGTTAATATCACTTACAAGAATATAGATGATGGAGAGATATTCAACAGTGAGGATCTTGTTAAACTAACAGAGTTTAGCGATGATAACTTATAAATTGCTAAGGCAGATTACTCATACGTTAATGATAATTAAATATTAGCATTATTGTTAATCAAGTAAGTTATGCTTTTATATTGTTTTGTATTTATATTATCATGTCAATAAACTTTATTATGATGTATTGTAATATAATTTTGTAGACATTATTATATAGTAGAGCGGCAGATAGTAGCACTCCGTGGCTATAAAGTGTTACGAGTTGTTAGAAACTCATAAGTATTTTTGTTATTAGTAATTTAAGTTTATATATCACTTTCTTTATAATATTTCTCATACCTTAATATTTTTTTCTTATAGGTTTACCCTATCATCGAAAAATTTTAAAAAATGAGTTTGTGCTTCTAATACTACATGGAGGCATGTAGAACAGGAGACGAAGTCATTTTATGATAATGAATTTATCATAAGTATATTTATTATATTTGATATTTAGTTAATATATTTATCTTTTAATATACTAAATTTTCAACTTATAATTGCAAAAAAGATATACATGGAAGGAAGGGCACGAGGAACTATTTTAAAAAAAATGTGGAACCGCCATATCAACGGCCCCCCTAGAGTTGGTCCCACGGATATGGAGGGAGGTAAATGCAGGTACACATAGGGTTGGAAAAAATCCCGAAAATCCCAACCCTTCCCGAATCCCATCCCATTTCCGACCCGAAAATATCCCGACCCGACATTTTCCCGACCCGAAGGTTCGGGATTTTTCCCGTCCCGATCACTATCGGGAAAGGGATCGGGAATTTTTTTTCTCCCGACGGAAATCCCGTCCCGACCCGATTATATTATAATATTATTTTTTATATTAAAAATATTTATTTTTTATATTTAAAATATTATTTTTTATATTATATTTTTTTATATTTTAAGCATCTAACTATTATGTTTATTTTTTTCTCTTCATTTTTCTCATACTTCATCATAATTTTGTTTCTAAATAATTTATTAACGATGTGTGAAGAAGATAATCAATTAGTTTATTTTAGCATATGAAAACTGATAAAATGATATAAAAAATAATTTTTATGATCTTTTTTCTGTAAGTTGAATCCAAGTATTTCTAAGGACTAAGGTCACCATATCATCAATTCATTATTGATACAATGGTTGACATGACAACTTTTATTTTTGGATTTTCTTGTATTAGGTATAAAGTATAAACTAAGTAGTAGTTTTAGTTTTTTTATTAGTTTTAATATATTTATGATGTCCTAGGAAGATATTTTAGCTTTTAATGGTTATGTACCACGAAATCGTTTTAATTTATTTGTATTGTACTAAAAAATTGTTTGAGTCTCTATAGATTTTTTTTTTAAAAAAAAAATTTCGGGATATTCTTACGGGTCCCTACCCGATCCCGAATATTCGGGATCCCGAACATTCGGGTCCCGACACTTTTCGGGTACGGGATCGGGAGAAAAAAAATTCTCAATTTTTATCGGGACGGGTATTGGGTAAGGGGGTTACGGGACGGGTCCCGACCCTATCCCACCCCTAGGTACACAGCTGAAAGCGCATAGCTAGGACGCTAACCCCAGGCAATGATACCCCGAGGATCGAACCCTAGACCTTTCGACCACGAAACCATGTGCCCCCAGCTGTGCTACATCCTGGGGACACGAGGAACTATTTAAAGATACATAGAACAGTTGTTGTGCCAAACTTTATAGAGGTCATCTTTGCTATTTCAGAAAGAACGACACTAGGCAGGCTTATATGTCAGTCGATATATGGAATGATGGACGGTCATCTGAGCTACACAAAGATGGCAAGAAAATGCTGAAAATGTTTGAGCAAACAGAAATACAGAGCTAGGTGGCCCAAGCACTAGAACCGTTCGACATACGTTATGATCCAGATATATTGTTAAGCATGTCATGGATATGGTGAGTTTAAGTTAAAATTAAATAAGCAAATTTTATATTTATTATTAAATTTGTATAATTTCATCCTAAATTATTTGTGTATGTAAAAACATAAACTAGTCTACCAACCTACTTACATGAAAGTCTTTTTTAAGACCCACAAGAAGAAGAATGATATATTTGTTTGTCCTAGATTGAAGGTCATATATATAAGATTATTTACTTTATTACATTTAATTGTTTCTATCTTGATTAAATTTAGTAATTATGATAAAATTGAATAATATTCATATTATATTTTTTCATACAGGATCAAATGATAGATAGAGTGACTCAAGCATCTCAACCACCAGTAGAGGAGAGGGGGTCACAACTGTTGGAGCAATCTAGGTGCCCTAAGTTTTGATGTTTGGGCAAAGGTTTAAGTTAGGTTTATTGTTGTATTTGATGTGCATTGTGAGTGTGCAGGATACAGGTACAACAAGGAAAGTCCAAGGGTGAGTCTTGGCGGTGTAAGTCCAAGCATGTAGTCTTGGCAACGTAAGTCCAAGTGTGATCTTGGAAAATGAGGAAAGTCCAAGGATGAGTCTTGGCGGTGTAAGTCCAAGCATGTAGTCTTGGCAACGTAAGTCCAAGTGTGACTTGGCAATGGATGAAGTCCCGGAGGCGCGACCTCTTGGCAAAGGAAGACCCGACAACAATGACAAGGCCGATGGAAGCTCCAGAAGGCAAGACGTGAAGGATGGGGAGGCATCCGAGGGACGCAAGGCTGATGGAGGAGGCTAGAAGGCTAGGTCTAGGTTGGTCGGGCGAGAACGAGTGCTGAGTGAATGTACTCGAGGTAAAATCCTAGAATTAGGGTTTACTGTAGCAGTCGACTGGTGACTGTAGCAGTCGACTGGTGCACTGTAGAGAGCCGTTGAGAGAGCCGTTGGGCTGACACCAGTCGACTGGTGCAAGGACCAGTCGACTGGTAACGGCCAAATCAGCTTACTGATTTGTTCCAAGCTCTATAAGAAGGAGCTTGGGATGGCCGACCAAGGTGACGAAATTAGACTTGGTTAAAGCCTAATTAGTAGTCACCAAACGTGCTCAAGGTTCTCTTGTGTCCAAGTGATCTTGATTGGTGTTGTGGTGAGGTTTCTCCACCCACAAGGAGGTTGAGCTAGCCGGAGTTTGCCGGGGACTAATCCACCGACGGATTGAGGGATCGCCCACCTTACGGACACGCCGTGGAGTAGGAGCAAGTTATCTCCGAACCACGTAAACGCCTTGTGTTAGAGTTTGTGTTTGGTTTGTTGTCTTCTTCCTTATTGTTTTTAGGTTAACTTTCGTATTTGTTAGTTTGTTTTTGTATTCCGCTGTGCACTAACATTATAGGAAGTAAAGCTTTGGGTGAGACGCTATTCACCCCCCCTCTAGCGGACGTCAAGGTCCCAACAACAACCTCTATCCACCGAGGCACTAAATGATATTTATTGTAATGTAAGTGAACGAACAAAAAACTTCACCTTCTACGACTTTGGATCCTAGACTAAAGTTGCATTTGATTGTTTGATGACTCCTAGGGGACGTGATGGTTCTTCTTTCTATTCTTCTACTAAGGTACAGTCTTTAAGATGGGAAAATAAAAAACTGCGCACTCAAATTACCTCAATGGATCAGAGGATAGATCAGTGGATGACTGCTGAGGATCGAAGGTGAGCTAAGGAGGTTCAAAGTTGAATCGAGGATGATTGGAAGCGAGCGGAGGATCATGATGCTCTCATGGCTCATATGCCAGCGTTCATAGCTAATTTATCCCCCGCCACTCATTCCATTTCATTTTGATTCACAAGATACTCAAGATCCATTAAATCCTATTAATTTACTTTTTCTAAGGTTTGTTCAATTTCAACTTTTTTTATCATACATAAATTATACAAAATATATTTATTCTATTTTGATAATCTAATATGATAATTTTTAAATATTATATTACTATATATTTCAGAAGTCCAGGCCTATTGACATTGATCATCATCATTTATTCATTTTTTTATTCCAGGTATCAAAATTGTTTATACATATATATAAATTTTTTATTTATATATAAATATGATGCAAATCTATCGTATTTGACTTTCTATAAGATTTTCTATAACTATTTTATATATGAATATATTATTTGAATTATGAATATGAATGAATAGTGTAGTTTTTTTCTATTAGTTTGTTTGTATAGATGTTGGTATGAATGTTTAGGTTTTATTTTTTTAGATAATTGTGATTGTTTCTATTATGGATATTTAGATACTTTTTATTAGTTTATTTGTATGGATGTTATTTTATTTTTGTTAGTGATATTATGGATTGTATTAAATGTATAAAATGTATTTATTAAGATGAATGAAAATGTGTTTGTATGTGTGTATTGTGAAATGTAATCATATGGATGAATGAGAAATGTGATTATGTGAATTATGAAATACTTTAAATCTTTCGTATGTATGAAATGTCATTGTTTGTGATGATTTATTTTATATATGAAAATTGTAAATAGGTTAGGGCTCGAAATATGATTTACCGACGGAATACGAAAGTTTATTTTTCGTCGGAAATTAATAACTACGGAAATTTATTCCTTCGGAAAACTCTTTTTCGATGAATTATCTCCCGACAAATTATTTTCCATTATAATTTCATCACTAAACATCTATATCGATGAAAATTACGACAGAATTATTCACCGATAATCTTGTTTTTTTAGTGGTATCCTATAAAATACATGTTGGTATAAAATGAATCATAACAATACAGTTTAAAATCATTTTTGAAAATAAGATGACATCTGATTTGAGACACACTTCAGATAGTGTTCCCAATACAATTTTCTTGCGATCTAACTTCACAACGACTACCAATTACTATTTTTGATACCTTTCCCACACTTATCTGCATAAAACAAACAAACTATAATTATAACATACAATAATTAATCAGTATAACGTATTAAAAAACAGATCACTTGAGTAACATGTAGATATAAGTTATTTTTCTCTGCTTCTATTGAAAATGGGCGAAGATCCTCACCTATGAACAAAAATTAAATTAAAAACTTATCTCAAAACTAGGGAGATAGGTCTAAAAAAAATTGTAAAATGAATTAATCAAAGATGATGAAATTACTCCAATGATATGGTGTACATTTAATTTGTAGACTACAAAATGGACAGTTCAAAAGGATAGTTCGAGTGGAATTAATACGGGTATACAAATTTTATATGCATAGATTATTTTTTTATTTCAAACTCATAATCATTACAAAAAATTTCTTCATTAGAGACGGAATTTTCCGTCGCTAAATTAGATTAGCGACGGAATCACTGCGTCGATACGAGTTTTGTTCAGACTGTATTTAGAGACAGAATTTTAAATTCCGTCGCTGGTTAAAGACAGAATATATATTTCATCTCTAAATTTAGCAACGGAATATATATTCCATCTCTAAAATATAGCAACAAGAAGTTAATCATCAGTCGCTAACCATAGAATCTCGTCTCTAGTTAGATTAAAGTTATGTCTATAATTAGAGATGGAATTTTAATATTCCATCTCTAATTAGAGACGAAAGTTTAATGGTCTGTCTCTAATTAGAGACGGAATTTAAATGTTCTGTCGCAAGGTATCTCGACATTTCAGACAAATTCAGATCACTTAGCGACGGAAGATTAACGTTTCGTCGCTAAGTATCGTTATTACAATAATTTTCAGGGTGAAATTAGAGACGGAATATTAAAATTCCGTCTCTAATTAGAGACGGAATTTTAATATTGCGTCTCTAATATCTGGAAATTTCAGTAGCACAATTTGGTTTCTGGAGTCATCCTTGTATACATTTCATATCAGTCTAAACTATCACATACGATGGTTTTCAAACAACACAATACATACACGATTAGACAATGACAATACAAAATAATATATGAATGTAAATATCAAACCAAATATCCAATCCAAGCACAATACATTCCTACAACATCTCTAATAACAATAATCCAAGCACAAAACTAAAACTAAATATCCAATCCAAAAACAAAGATAAATATCCAAACATCTCCAATCATAAACACCTGATTGTATGGTACTACAACATCTGAAATTTAAAAACACAATACAACACATTCTAGCAAAGAAAATTCAATCCTAAGATAACGAGTAGTAATCAATCCTGCAAAAATATTAATACGATAGATTACTAATAAAACAAAGAATAAACTAATACACAATTATGAGTAACATATTAAATTTAATATTATGAATTTATTTTACATAGCTGAGTGCTAGTTTGGATATATGATGATGGTGTTGTATAGATATCAACGTGTCTGAAAAAATATAATACAATGTTAGACATAGTTTCATTAGTGAACAAAAAAAATTTAAAAAGTTAAACATCAAGATACCTATGACAACCTACGAATCAGGGGGATTATTAGGGTCTTGAGTCTCCTGAGAGGTAAAACGATGCGGCGTTGCACTCATGTGATTCAAGAAGGCTTGCATATCCCGCCCAATTTTCTCAAGATCCAATCGGGATTGCCGCTCTGCTTGAAAATCTGCCTCCAAGCTTGATAGTCGGGTCTTCAAATCTGCGTTTTCTTGCTCTAAGGCATCTACTCTAGCAGATGATTCGGATGCACTCGATGATGTGCTGGGATGACCTCTAGCCCTAGGAGCCATCACCTGATCATATACAACTCTCGCATGGGCCCCAAGACCATAGAGGGTGGAGGTCTTTTTCCTTCCACCAACCACATCATAATAAATTTCATTTACCTGGTCAGTGGATAAAGTTTGCTCCTCACCTTCCTCTAAACTAGGCTGAGACGTCTATGCAACCCTAGCAGCAATTTCTTCCTATTTAAATTAAAAAAAAAAGTATTATCAGATATTTACTAAAATGATAGATAATCATTGTTAATAGTTAAATATATTTAAGTGTAGATTCTTACGTCTAATGCCGACGATCGACGATCTATAAAGTTGTCATCTTTTGACTTGTGTGTCTTGGTAAATATCTCCCAATAAGTAAGAGGTCGTTATAGATCATGTTCCTGAATATTAAAGAATGTAAATATTTTCAGCCGTATATTCTAGGTACAAAACTCTTTTAGAATTTTAAAATTGATAACTCACCAAGTCTAAGGCATGCTCGACGATCGATCGAGATCCAACAGTATATTTTGTCGCTCCGGTACTAGGGCCAGCCAACTCACTCTTTCTATTGGCTCGAGCTATCATTGCATTTTTTGCCATCTGTCTGCAGCCCAGATGGCTCGCCATGCATCCCAAATGTTCTCAGGTACATAGGATGGTTTTATTCCCTTTTGTCTTGCTTTGTATAACATGTCTTTGTATAGTTTGGCACAAGTTGCGTTCCAGGTAGCATAAAATTTTGCCTCATGCCCTGTCTCCCAAGTATATCTTTTCTGCAATAATATGTTCACAAATTATTATAAAAAACATAATAAAATCATGATAATTAAAATGGCTACCAAAAACTCATCGTAATAAAATTGCTTCATATCCGGGTCTACTCGCTTCCATGTAGTACTAGCGGGGCTAAATCGCTCTTTAAATTTCGAGGTGATGTATGCAGCTACTCTATAACCATTTGGGGTAAAACTGCAATAGTAGAATATAAAATAAGCCTCTGATAATTTAATATGGATGTAAGAAATTAAAATTATCATCTAACTTACATAGATTTGAAACCATAATGCAAATTCCGTCTCTAACTTTTCAGCTATCTCACTTGCAAGAATTGATGGATTTTGTACTTGTAGTTATTGTTCATACAAGCAGAAAAAATAAGGTAATTTTAAGAAAATTACACTATTGGGAAACAACTTGTTTTTTGATAAATGTTTGATTCAAGAAGTCAACTTACTTTATGTAGGGTTTGACTTCATCACAATTTAAGAGTATATATGTCCTCGCAGCATGATATTCTTGTGGAGTTAACCATCTAGAAACAGATGCTCCCATTGGCTTGCCAGGAAACTTGAAAGTAGAAAGCATAGATGGGTCTATAGGCTATGCATCATCTGAATTTCTAGGACACTTGCGATGTCTGGTTTTTACATTATCAGCAAAATAATAGGAGCAGAATAAATATGCTTCTTCAACCAGATAAGCATTACAGATTGAAACTCTAGCTTTGTTACGAACATTATTCTTTAATTTCCTTAAAAATCGTTCGAATGGATACATCTATCTGTATTGGACGGGACTAGCTATTCGTGCCTTGTATGCTAAATGTACTGGTAGATGTTCCAGTGAATCAAAAAAATTGGGTGGAAAAATACGTTCAAGCTTACATAGTATGAGAGGAATGTCTATTTCTAGTCGAACCATATCATCCATCATAATACACCTTGCAGTCAAATCTCTAAAATATAGACTCAATTCTATGAGTGCTTACCAAACATTTTGAGGAAGTAAGTCATGAAAAGCTACTGGAATAAGCCTTTGCATAAATACATGACAGTCATGACTATTCATTCCAAAGATCTTTAACCTATTTATATCCACGCATCGAGCCATATTCGAGACATACCCATCTGGGAATTTGATTTCTTTCAACCAATTACATAAAACTTGTTTACCGTCTTTGTCCAATGTATAACAAGCCTTTGGGAATTTATTGGTTGTTTCATCCTAATGCAACTCTGGTCTGCTAACTAGTTTTTTTAATTTCTCACGTGATTTTGTAGTGTCTTTAGTTTTTCCATGTACATTCATCACAGTGTTAAAAATATTATCAAAGAAATTTTTCTCAACATGCATTACATCTAAATTATGTCGAATAAATAGATACTTCCAATATGGTAGCTCCCAAAAAATACTCCTTTTCTTCCAACCACACTTGCACTGTCTAACGATGTATCTATTTATTTCATCAGAATTAGTTTCAGCCACTAGTAGAAAATCATAACTGTCTATTTAGTCAAGGATTTCTTCGCCTAACTTGATTGTTAGAGAAAGTTTTCTGACTACAACATTCCTAATGAAATTTTTCTTATTTCTCCTGAAAGGGTGGTCAACTGGTAAAAATTTACGATGATTATCAAACCAAGATACCTTCCCATTGCAGGGTAATGAAAATGCATTAGACTCTGTCATGCAGTGTGGCATACTAATTTATCAGACGTGCTCCATCCTGACAATATTGAGTATGCTGAAAAATCACTGATCGTCCATAATAATACAGCATGCAATCTAAAATTAGTTTTGCTTGCAACATCATAAGTCACTGACCCTACATTCAATAATTCATTCAACTTGGCAATCAGAGGTTGCAAGAAAATATCAGTCTTTTCTTTTAGATTAGTTGGCCCTGGAATAAGTACAGTAAGAAACATGAATTCATCTTTCATACACATTCATGGTGGTAAGTTGTAAGGTGTTATTATAACTGGCCAAGATGAATATTGTTGTCCAGACTGACCAAAAGGTTGAAATCTATTTGCAGAAAGTCCGAGTCTCACATTACGTGGCTCCATTGCAAACGAGGAAAATATTGTATCAAGATGTTTCCATGCAGGCGAGTCACAAGGATGACACATTATACCTTCTTCGTGCACATGCTCATGATGTCACCTCATGTAGCTTGTTGTTGCAGTAGATGCGTACATGCGTTGAAGTCTAGCAGTTAGCGGGAAACAATACATAACTTTCCATGAAATCTTTTTATTTTTCTTTCCTGCTATTCGACTACTATGCTTATAACGAGGGTGAGTACAGATTCTGCATTCAATCAGTTAACTGTCTTCTTTCCAAAATATCATGCAGTTATTAATGCAACAATCAATCTTCTCTACTGACAAACCTAAACCTCTCACCAATTTTTTTGTATTGTAGAAGCTATTAGACATTATGTTATCAGCAGGAAGTAACTCAGACATCAATTGGCAGATGTCATCGTAACATCTTTCTGAAAAATGATGCTCTGCCTTTATGTTCAATAATATTGCAGTAGCTGATAATTAGGAATGACCAGACGGAATCCCTTCCCATACTTCTCTTTCACTAGCCTTTAACATGTTATACATTTGCTTAACTTCAAGTGTTGGTACATCATCTATATTTGAATGATCAACAGCATTCATAGCGTTATAAACAATTGATTGCATTGCATTCTCATAACATGATGATCCCCCTAAAGGAGTTGTGCCTGATGATGAAGCATCCGAAGTTCCAATACGGTGAGACAAATAAGGCTCTCCATGACAGTACCAGTTGTAGTAATTTGGAACAAATCCTTTTTTACATAGATGTACTTTAACAGTATGCTCGTCATGAAAAGCTTTATTTCTACATTTGGAATGATTACACGGACAACGTAATATGATACCATCCATACATTCTGGATGACTCTTCGCAAAATTCACAAACTCTTCAACTCCAGCAAAATAGTCATCTTGGATAAATCTATTTTCTAATCTATTGTACATCCAATCTTTGTTCAAGGACATTGTATCATAATAAACATAAGATTAATTACTTAGTAAGTATGCAATTAATATAATTGTCGGTAGGATTGTTACCGACATTGCGAAGCATTGTTCATGGATCTTATTTACTTGTATGGCATAAGAAAAAATACTAACCAGTTTACATTTGATCATAATATTATTTCTCCCTAAATATTGTTCTACATCAATATTTATTCGATCAAAACAGTTAGCTGAGCGAGTAGAAAGCATGAAACAAAAAGCAACAAGAGTCAGTTTGTCGCCTCACTCAATCCATTCGATTCACCTTTCTAGCTTCGTCCGGTTCGCCTATCTTATTTCATTGAATTCTAGAATTTGAATATGAAACTCAATCGGATTTTTATTTCTCCCAGTTGAACTAGTTGAACTGAATAGTCTAACCCACTTTTAAAAAGAGTAACGATAGATGGCTGAAGTTTTCTACTTCTTGCAAAAGTTATAAGAAACAATAATCTCTTGTTCACATAATTGTCGCCTCAGTGTCCCCCAAACCTTTTATTAATTTCAACTTGCCCAACCCTTTTCGTTTGTATGTACAACTCGAGCAAACAGTCCTATTGTCCAACCTGACTCGCCTATTTGATCAACTTTATCAAAATGGAAAGAAAATGTTCTAAAATAGACATTTAAATTGTTACAATTAGTCGAGTGACAAAAAAACAAACAAGACAACATTAATTAAATCAAACACAATTCAAGCTAGCTGAGGTTGTTGCGAACTTTAAACTGAAACAACATGAAACATAAACTAGTAAAATCAATAGAGAAATTAGCACTCAAGCAGCATGAATGGCATTGAGATTAGAGAGAGACTTGAGGTACTAAGTAAATTAGTAAACTAGCTTTAAACTGAAACATAAACTAGTAAAATCAATTGAAGAGATTACCAATCGCACCTCTGGCAAGGAACTGGGAAGGAGACGAGCTGCTGGGGAGATGAGACGAGCTGCTATGGTCTGCGGAGAGGAGACGAGCTGCTGCGGTCTGCGGAGAGGAGAAGAGTGAGGGAGGGCAGAGGAGAAGACAAACCAAGGTGGCGCCGATGAGAAGTCAAGGAGCGCAGAGGAGAGGAGAAGGAGGCGAGGGCGTAGCTTGCTGCGAACTTACCGAGAGGGAAAGCCCTAAGTCGCTGCGGAGAGGAGATGAAAGGCGAGCAAGGGAGCGCCGGTGCGAGGGTCTTGTGCCCTAAATCGCGACCATAGCGATTAGAGACGGACATTTTGATTCCGTCTCTATTTAGAGACGGATAATTTATTCTCATCGCTAATATTTACAAATTCACTCTTTTTCAAATTTAAAACGGATAAAATAGAGACGGAATTATACTTCGTCTCTAATTCCGTCGCTAAATGTCATTTTTTTTTTGTTGTTGTGAAGTTTCATATAGTAGTAATTTTATCAAAACTCTCTTTTTTAAAATCACTTCAATTTTTTTTATTAGATATAGGGATGATAATGGTACAACTTAAAATTTGACCTCGTAATAAATCCGTCCCAGCAGGATGAGTTTAGACCCGCCTAAAAGGGTCTCAAGACTGATCTGGGGTGGGTCACGGGTTTAACCGGACCTGCCCCATATAATATTTTTTTTATCTTTTTTATTAATTATTAATTGAATAAAAATTAATAATTAATTTTTAATTGATCAAAATTGATGGATTTTAATTTGTGATAATATTTCTTAGTTGGAAAATATTATTAATATACATGTTGTAAATAAATTTAATGTTTAATTAATTTTTAAATTTTTTTATTTTATATTTAAAAAAATATATAGAGGGTCTAACCCAGATCCACCTCACCGGATTCGCGGAACGGGTCCAAAAAGAGGCCGGGCGGATTTCAGATTTAGTCAAACCCTTCCTAACCTGGACCTATTAGGTGTTATTGGGGTGTTATAACACTCCTTTACTATTCAAAGCATTGCAAAATGGTATGCTTGAATGCCTTCAAGCAAAAGTGGGTGGCCCACCCCATGTTTAATTTTTTTTTATTTGATTTATTAAAAAGTTATAAATTTTAAAATTTAAAATTTTAAAAGTAAGATTATTATTATTATTATTATTATAAATCTTTTAAACATATTTAAAATGTATTTATTTAATTTTATGTAATTTTAAAATAATTGAATGCAATATGGAACTCATAAATAATGAGGGTTGATGTTAAAAGGAGTATGGGTAAAAAAAAAATATTATTATAATGATCATGCTTTTTAATTTTGTGTTATAAAGTAAGAGGAGAGGGAGATATTTATTGAAGTTTAATTCTGTCTTTTATTTACACTAAATTTTATATTTTTTAACTTTGCAGAAATCATCCTTAATTAATTGCGTCTTTAGAAAGTAATTAAACAAAATCGATATTAACATATCATATATATATATATATATATATATATTAAAATTTAAAATTTAATATAATTTGACCCAAACAATTAACGGCTGACGATAACGTAAAAAATAGTTTTACAATACTATAAATTCCTTAATTATGAGAATGATTATATTTGAATTTTTATATATTAATGGCATATTATTATTTTGACGAGTTAAATCTAATTGTATATTAGGCTTTAAAATTTTAGTCAGTGGCAACTTTATCATATGGAAATAAACATTAAAGTAATCATAATACCCACATTCATCCTAAACTAAATAGATCTTTCATATTTTAACCATTCATCATATATAAATTCATTCTTTAATGAAGCAGGCAATGAAAAAAAAAAATCTAAAATAAATCCACATTAGCATCAAAACTAGCAATCAGTACTAATATTGAAATTAAAATTAAGAAGGTCTAAACTCTAAAGTGAACTAAACTTTTGAATAGCTCAATCTTCAAGGAATTTTCCAATTCTTTGAAATCACCAGTGCATTGTTGCTGAATTAAATTCAGATGACAAAGATAGAGAAGATTTAGAGTTGAGGGTTTAGCAGTTAGTGTTGAATCATAATGACTTTTATGTGAAATAATTATGTATTAATTAAATGCCATTAATTAAGATTTTGGATATTTGAATTTTAATGTATTTACGTGCAGAAACATAAAGGGTAAACAAGAAAATAATCTTTATTGATTTTAGTACATAATTAAAATTGTTTGCATATAAAAGTTTTAGCACATAAATTTTTATTATACATGAAAACTTTTGACACACATGAATTTTTATGTATAAAAATTTTAACACAAGGTATTTCGCATATATAAAATTTTCAACACATGAATTTTCAGTATATATATGAAAATTTTGACCACATAAATTTTTAGCATATATAAAAATTGTAGCACATAAAATATTTCACGTATATGTAAGGGGGCGTTTGGTTTATGTTTTTTACGCTGTTTTCTGTTTTCATTTTCTAAAAAAATGAAAAATGCGTTTGGTTTGCGTTTTTCACATTCATTTTTAAGAAAATGAGAGAGCGTTTTCTAAGAAAACGAAAAACGTGGAAAAGTCATTTTCTGAAAAATGAAAAACATACGTTTTTCATAAAATGAAAATGAAAATGGGACAAACCAAACGCCTAAATTTTTTTTAGCACATATGGAATTTTTTCTCATTTGTTAAAATTTTAGCACATGGATTTTTCTTCTACATATATTGGCATAATTAAATATATATTTTGGGATAAATTAATTGAAACAATATACGAGTTTATAATTTATGTGAATATTTAATCGACTGTCTTATTAATACTTAACAGAATTAACCATAAGCTATCTTAAATTATTTTTTTTCCCGTATTATATTCTTCAATTGTATTATTAAATAAATAGAATATACAATATAGGTAAAATAGCTAAAAAAATCAACTTCTAAGAATCCAAGGAACAACTTGTGGGCCAAGTTCGGTCTGATTTTTTTTGTATAAAATAATAATATTATTATAAATATTAAATATTTTAAATAGTGTTTAATAAATTTTTAAAATAATATTATTTACAGTACTTTCATGTGATTACCACTGTTTGCCATGTGCTGTTTTCTAGATGTTTTTTTGTTCTCGTTTCTGTCAATTGTGAACCCCTATTTGGCAACTTTATTCCAACAAGATTGAAGCAGATAGTTGACATAACTTTTGTCTATATTTGTGTTTGAGATTTTTCTTTCTTAGCTGTCTTATCCATATAAATAGTTTTAGTTTGATCGTTTTAATCAACAATTTTGTAAATAGATATTATTTTGACCTTGTCAGTGTCTTTGTGAGAAGAATGCTCTGGAGCAAAAGCCATCGCAGGAAAGTACTTCGTCAGAAGATAAGAATTTGGTCAAATATTTACAAGAGCAGATCCGAGGCTATGTGAGTGATATACATTCATTATGATATAAGCTAATGAAGCTTCTTTTGTCACTTTAATCAGTTTCTCTGCATTATCTCTAGCACTTGCAGAGGTTCTGTTGGTTCTGTTGCTTTCATGAGCATTTCATAAACGTCAATACATACTATTCATCTAATCATCTACTATTGCAATTCTGGATTATTTGTCTGTTTGTATTGCTTGATTCATCAATATTTTCCCCTTTAAGGTGTTACCTAGTTCCAAAGTGCCTCAACTTGTTTTACTAGACTTGAGGAGTCATTTTCTTCAAATTACTTTTCCTTTTTATATCTTAGTTTAATAAATGTTAAAGTTACAGACAAAGTGGACCAATACCGTGTTTTTCCCATATGTTAGTCATGTGTATAAGCTGTCAAAAGTAAGTTGAAGACTCTTTATGGAGCTTGCCGGTTTTGATTTTTTTTGCACATTATGCTGATCAGCTAAATTACCTAATAAACTCTTTTACCACATTTATTCACTTCCTACCTTGCACATAAAAGGTTGTTATGGAATAATCACATTTGCTTTGTTTATTGACTTTTAAGTTTCATCTGGTTCTGATTTCAAACTTGGAATCCGGCCAATCTAATCCTAATCTAATCCTAGTAACAACAAGTCAGACTCAATCTACATGTGCTGCCTGCTATCTACAGGCTTCAGAATGCGTTTTTACTTGAAGGAACACACAACAATGGATAATTAGGTGCAGCCTCCATACTAAGCTAGGCAGTTTACCACAATTTGTTTTCAAATTCTTGCGAAACTAGCAAATCATCCAGATTTAGCAGGTGACTGCCACTCGATCCCACGCTGGAACTGTCTCTGTTAGCGTCTTTAGAAATGCCGACCGGATTCTTTCACTCTTTATATTCACCGAAACCCTTTCCAGACTCTCCGAGGGCTTATTAATCCTTGACGATGAATTCTTCTCCCACCCGTCGAAATCCTCATCATCACACGGTCTCTGAAATTGATAAATGGTACCAAAATTAAAGATGATCAGTCAAGCAAAAGTTAATATAATGCTTTCCGAAATCAGTATCCCAAATCCAAACCTTTTCGCACTCAGTTAAAACGAGCGACTGCAGATTAGGCGTGCATCGAAGAAGATCAAATACGATGTTCAAGCTGAACTTTTCTGCCACATACATTTTGATCTTCAACTCCAGCAGTTTGCGAAAGATGGGAAACCCTTGGAGATAGCAGTGTTTTTCCGAGTGGTGGCCAGACTTATCTTTTGGTCGAGCGTCTTGACTTGTCGCTCGAGCTCGCCCAAGGTATGGGCCTGATCAGCCGTCTTTTTCTGCTCGGTCGCCAACAAGTCTTGGGCCTTCTTCAGCTCCTTCTGCAGTTCGGCATATGAGGGGCCTTGAGAGCCAGACGGACCGCCTGTAGCCTTCATTTTTCTCAACTCTTCATCCACCATCGCCAGGCGGTTGGAGACATCCATCTCTTCTACCCATCTCTGCAAACAACAAAATCATTAATAGACTGATTGGAAAGCATGCATAAAAAACTTGGGAGAAGACGAACTTACCCCCGTGGCCTCTTGCATATGACTGTTGGCCAAATTGCGGAGGGGGATCAGCGCGACGCGCACCCGAGCGTCGGCCCACATTTCGGCTAGGGGCCCCTTCAGGGTGATTGTATGCTCGGGCGCTGTAGGCCGCTCGGACTTGGGTAAGAGCTCCTCGGTGGGGAGATGCAAAGTGACCCTAACAGTGCGGCCATGACCGGGGGTCGTCCGAGCGGAGGATGGAAGAGGATCGGAGGTTGGTGCCGAAAATTGAGATAAAATTGTTGAACGCGGGACTCGGTGGGGAGCGGGCGGAACGACGCTGACGGGAACGACCTCAATAGGGTCCGCCGGTGTGTCCAATTGAGAGGGGGTCCGGTCGGACGAAATAGCCTCGACCTCTGGAGCCTTGCCGCGAGCGCTTGTCGTGACCCGGGCGGACGGCTGAACCGCGGACGTGGCTGATCGGAGGGGAGTCTCCACTCGGCGCCTCTTTTGTTGGAGAGGCCGCTCTTCTTTCGGAGCGGAGCCTTCATCCCGAGCGGAAGGCTCTTGGCTAACAGTTGCTCCAGTCGCTGGCTCTGGGAGAGAAGCCTGAGCGGCCGACTCCCCAGCATTTGTCCCGCTCTCTTCTTCATTAGAGCCGACCGGCTGGATGCCGAGCGTCTCCATTTCTCTAGCAGCCGCGGCCTCGAGCGCCGCCGCCTTCTTCTTCAAGATGCCAGCCATCACCGACTCCATGACAATATTCGCTGCAAAGGAAAAGGGAAAAAATCAGTTAGCAAGCAAGGCAAATATACAAGTAAAATTCTTACCGAAGCCGCTCGACAGGGGTGTTCTGATGGGACTCAGCCCGAATATGTACATGACCCCCTCTGGAAGGAATTTGTTGAAGTCAATCCGTAGACAGACAAGCATGTTGGCCGCGTGAAGATAATCCGGCCGGGTCTTGAATTTTTTGAGTTCTGGGGAGAGAGGATTTCCGACCTGCCATTGGGTTCGGAAGGGAGCCCGCTCGGGAAGGCGAATGTAAAAGTAAAATTCTTTCCAATGCTTATTGGAAGAAGGAAGTTTATTGAAGAAAACCAAGCCGGGTCGAGCTTGGAACATGTAAGTGCCCCGCTCAGACTGTTTAGGGTAATAGAAGTAATAGAAGACCTCCGGTCGGAGGGGAATGTTATGGATTTTAAAGAGAATGACTACACCGCATAGTAGGCGGAAAGTATTGGGGACTAGGCTTCCGAGTGAAATGCCGAAAAAGTTGCAAACTTCTACAAAGAAGGGATGAATGGGGAGTCGCAGACCGGCCGTGAACTGGTCACGGAAAACACAAAACGCTCCGCGCGACGGTTTGTGTGGCCGAGCGGAATCTGTGGGTAGGTTGATTTCAAGGTTGGAGGGGATCTCAAAAGCATTAATCAGAAGGTCGGCGTCACGCCGATCGAAGCGCGACTCCATGGTAGTGTACCATGGGCCGAGGGTTTGGTCTTGAGATTGAGAAGACTGGGCCATTGTCCGAGCGGACGAAACCAAAAAAGATGAAAGGCAGAAGATAAAGGCGAGAAGATGGCAACGAAACAGTATCTCGAGGACGAAAACTTGGGAAAGGAATGCAAAGAAAACCAGAGATAGAAAAGAAAGAGGGCCTTACAGAGAAGAATAGAGGTTGAAGAAGAACAAGGAATCACCGGAAGAAGCAGCAACAGGATCACCGGAGCACCGAAATACCAGAGACAGCAGTTGAACTCGCGCAGGCGCAAATGCGGCGATGAAGGGAAAAGGCGAAGATTTTATAGGGAGGAGCCCGAGCGGCCTCCACCGTTGGATCCAGGTCGCGAGAATCGGAGCACTGATCGCGCCGTTCATTTCGAACCGCCTCGATCTCATCACCCGCAGCGTGCAAGGACACGTGGCATTCCGCCACGGGAGAGCATTTAATAAGCGCTTTATCGAGGCGCAGAGTGCGTGCTTGGCCTTAATGATGGAGATTGGTGCAGCTTCCGAGGAGATCCGGGGGATAGTGGCATTAACTGAGGCCGTAGTTACCGCCATATCTGTCGAGCGGAGGATGGTTTCTTGGAAGAGCCGCTCGGCGAAACAATCGTCCAGTCAGTCGGACTAATCGCCTCCTTCGACTAGACTTGAAGGGAAGGCAAGTGATTCGGCGGTAAGAATAGGGGACCCCCGTTCCGGGGAGTCAACGCCACGTGGAAGTCAAAGGGTCAGGTGGCCGACCGGAGAAGGGTGGACCGGCTGCCCCGCCGGCCGACCGGTGTCTAACTAAAAGCAAAAGGTGCCTCGGCGGGAGTCAGGGTTCCGACGCTCATGTTGAACAGGATCGTATGGCCGAGCAGATGGCACGCTCGACCGAAGGCATAAAGTAGCAATACTGCTAAGTCTACACAGAGCAGACTACCGGGAATCTCCCAAGTGGACCGGCACCTGTGACCGGCCGGACGTGAGGGGACTTCCGACCGGCCGGGCACTCGGCATGGAGTAATAAGAGACAAAAGGGCATAGGAACATCCTCTGAGAGTGGGTATGTCCGATGAGTAGGCCATACGCAGGATCTTGTGACAGAGAGTGCCGCTGTCCCATCAGAGATGTGCTCGGACTGTAGCAGTATGGTGTCAGGTAAGCTTTTCTGACAAGCCCATACTGAGGTATGGGCTGAGGACACGTAGTCGCCTTGGGATGTGTGCGTGAGCTCCTTCCTAGTTCTATATAAGGGGCCTCATACTTCGCCGGAGGTACGCATTCTTGCATATTCGGAGCCACTTCTTTGCTATCCACTTGCCTGACTTGAGCATCGGAGGGTCGCCGCCGGGAACTCCTTCCCGGCCTGACTTCTTTGCAGGTTCGCCGGAGCTCCATACGATCGGGCGGAGATCTACGTCAGCAACTTGGAGAGCGCCACGTGCTCAGCGTCCGTTGATTCAGCGATTCGAACAGGATCAACGAACATTCAGTAAATGAGTTTAAGACCTTCAAACATATAATATGTATTCAAATAGTGAATCTATATTTATCAAATAAATAATAAAACTATAAGGTGATTGCCTTAGAACTTCTCTCAAAATCTAACAGCTAGGACCTCCATCGGCCCCTCACCATTGCCTCTTTAACTCTCGGTGTCACCAGCCAAGTCGGGGAACCGCTAAGCCGGGACCGAATTTACAAGCTTGGTTGGGTCGACTTCTCCAACCAAGCCTCGCACCCCTGAAGGATCGTAAAAGCACTAGGGGGTGAATAGTGCACATCGCTTTTTCAAAAATTCGAGAGTTAAGATTACGCAGTGAAAAAGAAAGAACAGAAAATGAAGACAATCACTAACATAAGTCTTTTTACTTGGTTCGGAACCTTCGACAACTCCTACTCTAAGGTCCACACTCGATGAGTGCTTTCGTTGGACAATCATTATAAGTTCAAATAGATTATAAAATTTAAGTACAAGAACTATAAATAAAATGATGCCAACAATAAAAAGGAGTAGAAGCTTGGTCGTTAGTTGTCGAATCATGCTTTCGGTATCGTAGGAGTCTTCTCAGAGCAGTTCGTAAGTATGAAAGTCAGAGCAAATAATCATATTAGATGCTTATCGAAATCATTTTTATAGGCCCTCTTTGGGCGCCCGGACCACCCTCGGGTGCTCCAACGAGGCCTATCAAATCCAGGGACTTTGCTGACTTATCCACCTCTACGTGCCTGGACCATCCCTAAGCGCCTGAAGTGTTGATGTGACTGCATTTTTGTGAAAATTCATCTATGAAAATCTATCCATCTCTGAGTACCCAGACTGGTCCAAGCACCTAGACTGGTCCGAGCACCCGAACCCTGATGTGTGTTGTCTAATCAGCGTCTGCCACCTTAGCTGCTCACCCTCTTGATTCAGCTCACTATAGGGCGCCTAGACCATGCTCGGGGCGCCTGGAGCCCTTTTTCTAACTTTGGATTTCCTGCATCGTAAGGTTAGCACAACCAGCAATAACATGAAAAGAAGAGTAGTAATATATTTGACAATCTCCGGACTGTCTGGTCCTCACTTTAAGTTTCGCTGAAATCCTAGGTCGAATAGACGTCTACTGTTCCCTCAACCGAGAACACGTTCTCGCTGGATCTCTCCTCTAGTTACTTACTTTCACTTAATATCATTTTTATTTACTTGGCTTGCTTCTTGGCCCACCAGATTTCTTGTCGATTGTCAAGTCCGCAGATTCAACTAGACTTCAGTCAACTGTCAAGTTCCACAGATCTAATTGGACTTCCTACTAGATATCAGGTCATACCTTGACCTATCTAGACTTCGTGTCAATTATCAGGTCTGTTCGGACTCGTTTTTTTAGTTTATTATTCTTTCTATATTTATGCAAATGTTATTTTAATTAAGTTATAAGTCGGGAAAGATTTTTGTTTGCTTAATTTATGCAGGGGCTATTCATCCCCCCTCCTCTAGCTGACTACCAAGAGTCCTAACAAATCGGTCGTGCTGTTATATTACCTAATCTACAATGCTTGAATGTGTCATGGTAGTTCATCTCGAAGGATGCTCTTCGAAAATGGAAGACCTTGAGGGGCCATAGTTTTGTTAGATGCAGGGGCTTTTCGCTTCAAAGGGTCCCGATGTGGGGTTTCTCCTAAAAATTCCTAGGATGATTCTTGCTCAGCTGTCGTCCCGATTAGGGTGGGGATCACTCCATGAGGCATTCTGGTTGGTTAAGTCAACCTTTGAAGAGGTGCCTCCAGCACTTCAACTAATCGAGGCGATGTCTTAATTGGTGGAGGATTGGACACGAGAGGTGTTAGTTGTTGGGGATGTCTCTACAACACTGCCTACACCGTTGTGGTGACCAACTTGTCGAAATCCTCTATTGCCATGGCGATTACATTAGTTTTTCCAAGTGTCATTCATCTCAACGTCTCAGTCTAGTTCTTAACTCAATGTTCCTATTGACATGACAATTTGATCTTGCCTGAGAATGCCGACAAACGAGCCACAAGTGAGTTGGCATCAATATTGACTTGGTCATCAACCACCTACCAATAGTAAGGATTTATAAAGAGATCTGTAGGAGCATGGATGGGAGAAGGTTAGGAGAAGAGAGGGGTTAGAATAACGGTTAAGGAGTTCACTAGCGCAGTCACGCTAATGCTCAAGTAAGTTTTCGACAGAGGATAAAGAAAGAAGAATAGTAATTTAGGGTTTGTGGATGTGCATGCACGTACCTACGCATGTAGGGGCAGGCAACCTCCTAGAGAGTGACGACTTTGCTCACACGTTCTCCAAGTGTCCTAAGATCCCAACATGTGTTGACCCCTTTGCCTGAAATAAATGATGATATTATCCACCTCTTTTAGATGAAATGGTCATGTTTCTCACGATCTTCAGGGAATAACGACTGCATTGTTTGTATCTTCCACGAGTCACACCTTATCATCAAAGGTTGGGGACTATTCGGAGTCGAGAACGTCACAGAGTCAGTGAGTATCATGGAGTCGGTAACACCATAGAGTCTGCGAATGTTATGGAGTCGGTAGCATCATAAAGTTAGGGAATGTCATGGAGTACTCGGTAATACCGTAGAGTCAGGGAATATCATAGAGTCAGGGAATGATACAGAGTCAAGGTGACCTTTTATTGACTTTGGCCACCACATATACTGACTTTTGACTTCTTAACCACGTTGCACCTTTTAGACTTTAAAATATTAATGTTGAGTAATCTTTAAAATTGAATGAAAATTAAAATGTCACTCTTTTGTGTTTATTAACATAAAAATACCCCTATTTAAAAACACCTTTTATATATATATATATATATATATATATATATATAAAAGTCGATTATCCGTTGACTCTATTGGCCGATTAACTCTATTTGATGATATAGAACTCTACTGATGAGCCAATTAAGGTTTCAGTTCAATACAAACTATAAGTCGATTATCCGTTGACTCTATTGGACGATTAACTCTATTTGATGATATAGAACTCTATTGATGAGCCAATTAAGGTTTCAGTTCAATACAAACTATAAAATAGATAATTTAATAGGTACTTCAGTGCATAAAATTCTAATTAATATGCTATGAAAATATTTATTATACTCAATTTTATGTAGTTATTGTCGGGGTCATTGGGAATCTTTCTGATTCAAGTTTGACTTGTGAAGCGACTTGAGCAAATAATCTCTAAGTTGTCGGCTGTAGCAAGTCGAGCTACGCATTGAGTCGGTGATCACCTTTTTTAGCGAACATTATGAGTTGTTGAGTGACGCCAAACTGTTGCTGAACGTTGTCGAGCGGAAAACCTCTCTTCATCGAGAGTCGCCGAGGAGCAAAGGAGATTCCTGACTTGAATGGATGAAAAGTCGATGCTCCGATGCTTCCGAGTCCCCGACTGGATGCCAAGAACTGCAACACAACACCGAGTGGATGCTGAATCCTACAAAGTGCAATTTTCTTAAAACATATTCATCCCCTTCAATAGTACTCGAAGATTTCCATAGACGTCTATTTTCCAAAATAAAATGGTAAAATCACGAACACAACCTAGCATCGATTATCGTAACGAACTGACCATATATTTGAACATTATCATAAGTTTCTATCAAACAAAAAATTACATGACGGAAGGAGAGAAAACAAGGGGATTCAAGGTTGAAATAGCAATGTTCTCGTGTCTCCGTGTCCCGTCCCAAATATTCAGATCTTCTGCCCAAATATCTTGTGTCCCTATGTCTCCTCGTCGAGCAAGCGGTCATGACATCTTCGAGATGTGTGTGATATCATCATGATGTGTACTATATCCTTGATGATGTGGATATGGTTTAGGGATAGACAAGAAATTAGGAAAAAGAGGAGGGATAATTTGGTAAAATCAATGCGTAGGGTTTTAAGAGAGAGGTGGCACTGTTGAGAAAGAGGCTTCTTCTTCTTCGTGGAATTTTTCTCCGCCGCCACAGTGAAGGGGAGATCACCTCCGCCGACTTCTTCTCACGCCACCTCTCCACGCCTCTGTCATCGCCGACCGCACCGACGCCAACACTAACGCGACAGGGGGTGGGGGTGTTCGTTTTTGGGGTTGCATCGCCACCACAAGCAAGGGGTGCTTCTTCTCTTCTTTCTAGGACCTCGTCACCGCCCCTCCACTCCTATATCCTTCTCCTCTTGCCAGGCATGCCAACGCCGAGGTCACCGACATTGATGCGCTGCCTTCCTCACGCCGTCGTGATCGAACGCCAACTCCACCCCCTCCTTTTCACGTCGTGGTCGTCGCTGCCTTTTTCCTCGTTGCCAGCAAGCCACTTGTCCTCCCTTCTTCTCCTCTCTCTCTATGTTTCTCTCGCACAGCCTCAACAACGCCAATGACGTCGGTCGCCGCCTCCCACCTTCTCCAAGCTGACATCGTCAAGGCCGCACGCAAGGGAGGTCTCCTCTCCCGGTCGACCGCAGGCGTCGACGCCGAGGCTGACGTCGCCACCTCCTCCCTTCTCACACTCGCCGATAACCCATACGTCCTCTTCCTCCTTGCACCACTGTCGGTCGACATTGCCTTCCGCGGCTGATGCCGCTCACAGTCGGTCGATGTTGTCCACAGCCAGGCAACACTGTCTCCGGCCGTTGATGATGTCCCCCGGACCGTCCTTGTTAGCGCGTGCCCCTCCGATCCATCCGATCATACACGTTTGACGACGATCCAACATTCCACTTGGTCCCTTTGATTTAGATTGTCTCTAGATTGTGAGTCGTTGTTGTTCCAGGCCTTTGTGTCATTATTATGTTCCGGCCTTCGCGTCGATCTGGCTTGTGCACTGTGTTCCAACCTATGCACTGATCCCACCCGTGTGTCGCGTTTCGGCATTCGTGCTGCTATTGTATCCCAACCTACATGTTGATATTATATCTCGGTCTGTGTGTTGATATCATATTCCGGCTTGCGTGCCGATGTCATATCTCGACCTGCGTGTCGATGTCATACTCGGCCTGCGAGCCGATGTCATAGCTCGATCTGTGTGTCATCTTCCAGTCAAATCCAGGTCGTGCTCGGCTAGGCGTCGTTAGATCCAGCTCTTCATCCTGCTCAGAGCCATCTACTCTTCTGGATCACAACAACTCGAGTAGTGTCCCATTCGAGGACGCCTCCATGGGATAGGGTATGTTCCCGTACTCACTCTTTATTTATTTTATTATTCTAGTATTAGTCAATTATTTATATATTCGTTGTATCTGGCTTGAGTATCGGGATACCAAGGACCGGGGCGACCCGGTCGCTGGCTACAAGTAGCGTTGACTAGAAGACTTCTGAAGACTTAGTCAACATATAAACCATCTCGGCATACCCCCCCCCCTCCGGGACGTCGTAATTCGATTAATATTCCATCTACCTCATCTGACGGTCCATCTGATTCAATTTCTGACAAGATCATTTGAGATATGATCTAACTCGTTCGATCAACAAAGACATATAGGGACAGATGAAATATATTTCAGAAAAATATCCAAACTCCGAAAACAATCACTTGCTCAAGCTTTTTCTTCATTTGCTCAAGACGATCCTCTCTTTTATAGATAAAGTTTTCTTACTCATCAAGAACCCGTTACTTGAGCCATAAGCAAAGATGACTTGGTGCCCAAGTCTTCTTGCGCATCAAGTCTTGTTCACCTTGCTCGCCAAGTTTTCTTGGGCAACAAGTTTGTTCATTTTCTTGAATGACAAGTCTTGAGCGAAGACTTGAGCCTCAAGTCTTCCAATTACTTGCGCAACGAGTGTAGTTTCCGCGAATACTTGCGCAACGAGTTACAATATATTTTGAACACGTGTGCTCTAGCATCGAAAGAGAGATGTGTCAGGGGGAGTTTGGCGCTTTCCTAAGAATAGAAATGGATATGAACATGGATATCACTCTTAAAAGCAATGTTTGATTAGTTGTATATTTTCTATCGAAATAAATAAAAAATTTCTTTTTTACCCTTAAAGGAAAATAAGAGAAAAAATTAGATGTGAGAGAAAGATGAATGTGAGAGAAAAATATGATGAAAGAGAATGATGAGAGAGAGAAAGTGTGATAAGAAAGAATGAAGAGAGAGAAAGTGTGATGAGAGAAAATGAGAAAAGAGATCTCTAGAGTGTGATAGGAGAGAGCATGATGAGAGAAGATGAGAGAGAAAATATGATGTGAGAGAAAGTATGATGAGAGATGATGGAGAGAGATAAAATGTGATGAGAAAAAATGAGGAGAGAGTGTGTGATGAGAGAGATTGAGGAGAGAGAAAGTATGATGCGAGAGAAAGTGTGATGAGAAAAAAAAGAGAACAATGAGTGTGATGAGAGAGATTGAGGAGAGAGAAGGTGTGTTGAGGGGAAAAAAAAGGAGGAAGTGTGACAAGTGAGATTGAGGAGAGAGAAAGTGTGATAAGAGCGAAAGTATGATAAGAAAAAAAGAGAAAAGAGAGTGTGATAGGAGAGATTGAGGAGGGAGAAAGTATGATGAGAGAGAAAGTATGATGAAAAAAAAAAAAAGGAAGAGAGTGCGATGGAAGAGATTGAGGAAAGAAAAAGTATGATGATAAATAAAGTATAATGAGAAAAAAGAGAAAAGAAAGTGTAATAGGAGATATTAATGAGAGAGAAAGTGTGTGATAAAATGATGAGAGAGAACAAGGAGAGAGAAGTGATATGAAAGAAAAAATAAATAATTATATTTTGATATTTGATATTACGGGAGAAAATTTTAGTTTTAGGTCAAGGATATTTGTGGAATAAGGGAATATTTTGATTGATGAAAATAGGATAATGACTCATTGAAGGGGAGGTACATGGGAATAAGTTATTACCCAATTTCAAGGATTCATTCCCTTATTTGTATTCCTATTTTTATAATTCAAACATGATTCTTATTCTCATTCTCCACTCCTATTCCCCTAAACTAAACAGCCCCTCATATTTTCGACCGACTTTCGTAGATACATCGTGCCCCGATCGAGTTTTACAAGCAATTGAGTTAAAAAAAATACTTGGACTAGTACAACTCGGACCTAGATTCTCACCCCTTTACTTTGAATTAGCCGAAAAATCTTTCCATGTGGATGTGGGACTAAAACCCACATGTCACATTTCCATTCAAAATTTCCAACCATTATAATAATAATGGTAAATTGTAACCAATTTGGATAGTTAAGTTGTTTCAAATGTGATAATGTATACCTTTGATATTCGTAAAATAAATGATCTTTGATTTATAATGTTAATAAAGTGTCTTTTTTTTTCTTTTTCTTTACCTTAAAAAATGATTATCCTTATTAAATGCAATATTAATAAAGTGCATTTTTTAAATGAGATATTGACTATAAAATAAAAGTAATTTTTTAAAATGAAATGAAAAACAAAATAAAAAAATTACTTTATAAAATCTTAAATTCGAAACTCCATACTACCATAAAAAAATACATTTTAATAAATATCCCTTAATTAATTAATTATTGAATCCAAATATACTTTTTAAATAATATATCCCTTTAAAAAATTCCCTTCATTACCACTTTAAAAGTCTATAAGCTTTTTATTAATCGTACCATTCTACTATAAAAAAAATACATTTTAATAAATATCCCTTAATTAATTAATTGTTGAATCAAAATATACTTTTCCAATAAATATCCCTTTAAAAAGCAATCCTTCGTTACCTAGTCTATAAGATCTTTTTAATCGTTCATCAGAATTAAGATGAATTAATGATAAATTTTTTATTAAACATCCTATTTTTTTTTAAGTTAAATCTTTATTTCTATCATAACAAAAGATAATTAATTGAGAAATTTAAATATATACATTTCAATATGCTAAAAATGAATTAATCAAAGTAAACAAAATTAGTATTAAGGTATCCAAATTTAGCAGGTGACTACTACTCTATCCCACGCTGGAACTATCTCTGACAGTGTCTTTAGAAACGTTGACCGGATTCGCTCACTGTTGATATTCATCGAAACCCTTTTTAAATGCTCCAAGGGTTCATTAATCCTCGACGATGAATTCTCCCACTCGCTCAAATCCTCATCACGCGATGGCTAAAATTGAGAAATTATAGGAAGAGATGATCAGTGAAGCCAAAGAAAGAAACCATTAATAATGCTCCTTAAAAATCAATCAGTATCTCAAGCTCAAACCTTTTTATACTCAGTTAAAATGAGCGACTGCAAATTCGGTGTGCATCGAAGAAGATCAAATACGATGTCCAAGCTGAATTGTTCTGCGACATATATTTTGATCTTCAACTCGATCAATTTGTGAAAGATGGGAAACCCTTGGACGACGGCTTTATATTTTCCCTAAAACAAGCAAAAATATATATATATGATCAGTATCATAAGATCTGCATTAATTAATAGTTCTAAATACTTAGGAGGAGAAGACCATAAATTAACATACTAGGAATATAGGAGTCAAGCCTAAAAGGCGTTTATTTGACACCCTTATAGCTACCGTAGTCACATTGCATATCGTCTGAGCAAATGTTCCAAAGCGCCAAAGTCTGTATAATCGAACGGAGGTCAAAGAAGGGGCTTCCACATGCAAGTGCATTAGATTGGCGTCGGCCTTTAGCCTTAGATATTCAAGTTTCTCACAATTGATTTGAAGTTTCGACGGAACAGGAATCAGAGTCAATCGGAGAAGACTTGGAACTTCTATTTGAATGGATTCGTGCCGAGCCTGGGGATAATCTGCTTTTAATTGTAGTTCTTTCAAAATAGGACAGGCGGAGAGCAGATTCGCTAAGATCTCATTACTGATTGTATTTTTGCCGAGTGAGAGGGAAAGCGTATTGAGATTGCTCAATCTGAATTTGCAAAACTTAAATAATGTGAGATTCGTAAAGCCGACGACTTGCATATTCAGTGAGGCGAGCGATGGCCAATCGAACAGAAGGTCGAGCAAACTATCGCTGCAATACTCGAAGGAGAACTTGCGGAGAGTCACGTGTCGGGCATCGTGGGATTTGACATATTCGATCAATTTATAGACGGGATGGCCACGATTTATTCTGCGTTCAGCTATGATCCTGCCGCCGACGATAATTCCATGATCATGAATATTGCTGAGTCCAGAGAGGTGAAGACGAGAAACAGAGTCGCCGCCGCGGGAAACGAAGAAGTGCTTCTTGACGATGGGTTGTAGCTCGAAGTAAGAGAAGTTGATGACGGGGACGGAAGTCCAGACGTGACGCCATCTGCGGGAGAGAACGGAGGTGCGGATGGAGTCGAGGGTGGGGAGGAAGGAGAGGATGTGGCTGAGAAGCTCGTCCGGGAGATTACTCAGGTAGTCGTCTTCCGACTGCACGTCCTGGCGGCGGCGGCGGCGGCGGCTATCCATGAAGAGAGGAAGGCCGCGGCGAGGGTTAAAGGTGTTGTGGTGGGGCGATCTCTCTGTACTTGCAAATTTATAGCGAACCGAAAATCCCGACAAGTAATAACGAACCCAACGGTTTTTTACAAAATTATATAGGTATAAAAATTCTTTAACTTCCAATATTTCTTTCTGACAACAAATCCCTGAATTCTTGACCTTCAAACAAAATTAATCCTATTACAAAGTCCTAGATATACCACAAAAATTCCTTAATTATTGTTTCTTTATTTCATAACCCCCTTTTTTTATTTTATTCCTTTTTAACATTCTTTAAGTTCCATAAGTTGTTGATCCTATCAAATTTATCCTTTTTCTCATTGAGCCAAGAGGTATAATAATAACAACAACAATTTAGTCTTATCCCATTAGCTATGATTTATATGGATCCTTTACGCCATTGAACTCTATTTTCAATGATATCATCATCTATATTTAAATAAAATTTATCTTTTTTTATCATGGCTATCAAATTTTTTTTATCTTTCTCTTTTTCATTTAATAATATGTATGTTTATCATAGTTTCACCTCTTGATATATTGAACCAAGAGGTGCTTTTAAAATTAAAATTGAAGTAATACTTTTCCATAAAAGAAATGGGAGTAATATGTAAGCAATAAAAATGAAATAAATTAATACTTATAATGTAAAGATATTGCGGTAATTATTTTCCATAAAACAACTTGTAGTTTCAAAATTTTGATATATCATAAAGCTATCATATATGGATTTGATGTGTCTTTCTGACAAATCCCTTAATTCTTGCGCTAAAAAAAAATAATCCTATTACAAAGGACTCTTACAAGTTGGAAGCACGCGAACAAAGTAGTAGAATAGTAATTGAATTTGAATATAAGTGATATCTAACTATTGAGATCAGGTATGTATTTATAGTCATGCTCTGGATATTTGAATATGGATAAAATTTTATTCACATTGTAACAGAACCCAACAGCTTGATCAGGATAAGTTTTATTGGTTCGGGTGTCTGGACCAGCTCTGAGCTCCTGAACCCTCTTCAACCTGATTTGCGTCGCCAAGCAAGTCGAGGCGTCCCCGGGCTATCCCGAGGGTTCAAGCGCCCGGACCAAGTCAACTTTGTATTGACTTTTTCAGTTCGGGTCTTCCGCTCCGCCTCCGTTCGTTTGGGTGATTTCGACCATCTAGAATAGAGCTCATTCGAACTCATTTTCGGGTATTCTCCTCGAGCGGTCTTCCGCTCCGACTTCTCGTTCCTCGGAAACGCCGCGAGCTCCCTTCTTGTCCGCCAACGTACTCTTTTACAGTATCTCGTCCCTCGGACGTACTGAGCCATCGACTCTCTCCCGTGTCATCCTTCTCACTAGCTACATCTTTCGCTCGACTTCCTGTACTCCTAAGTTTCTGCACACACTTAGACACAATATATCAAAAGCAAACATAACATAACTTAACTCAGTTGATTATAACAAAACTATCTCGGGATATTTATAATTTCTATTTTTTTTATGTGTATCAATCCGAATTAGAGTTAGGGATAAAAATATATATTTAATAAAATGCAGATAAAAACTAGAATTTTTGCAGTCTGCAAAATTATAAATTACAAGTATAATTTCTCCTAGACTTAAGTTCCTATTCTCCCATTTGATTACATCAAAATAAAGGCAGAAAGATAGATAAAAAATTAAAAAAATTGTAAGGGTAAGGGAAACCAATTTCAAAGTAAACAGAATTTTGAAAAGATTTTTTCGAAAAAAAATCTGATTGTCCAACCTTTAATGGTGCAATTGCAACTTTAATTCAAAAATAAGTTTAACAAAACAAGAAAAAAGTTAAAAAATTTCTTAATTTTCAACGTAAGTATATGAAGACTCTGAAAATTTTTCAAAAAAATTTATAATTATTTTAGTACAACAAATTATTTTTCTCAATAACATAATTTTTGCAAATTAAATTTTTAATAATTCAATTTTTATTCAATTAAACTCCAAAATTTCCCCAAATGTTGAGAACGGAAGGCACAATTAATGAAAATTTTAAATTTTCAAAAATAATTTCTCAAGACTTTTTTGTTTTAAAAATAACATTTTGGTAAATAATTGATATCAAAATATTTCAAAACAAATATTTTAAGATAGGAATTCAAACGAGCTATCACTAAAAAAAAATTTGGATGAAAATTTCTAATAGAAGGAATGTACGGAAAAAAAATTTAAAATAGACATGATTTTTTTTCGAAAATAAATATTTAGAAACATATTTATTGATCCAAAAATCATGCTGATTGTTGTCTTGGTTCAAAATATAACGATAATTTCTCAAACAATCCGGTTTTGCAAAATACTATATGAAAAGTTTTAAATTTAAAATTATTTTTTTCAATAAAAAATTCATAGAACAAATTTTTAATCGGAAAAAATTCTGAAAAAAATTATGCTAAGAGATTATTTGTTCTAAAACATAGGAAAAAAAATTCAGAAATAAAAGTCAAGAGTAAGCATACGAAATAGAATTAATATGGGTAATCATTTATTTATTCTAAAAAAGAATTTTGGCAGTTAACAAAAATTTTTTAGGCATCTATTTTTTTTTATACTTTTCTAATTTGACCCTTATAATATTTAAGGTACCAATTTAGGTCTCTATAATTTTTCTATATTTTTTTATTAAAACATATAGAGTTTTTTATTTTTCAATTTGTTTTTTCGATTTTTATTTTTATTTTTTAATCTATCATACATTTTTAAAGGACATTTTTGCTAAAATTATTTTCAATTCCACAATTCCCTTTTTGAAAACATTATTTTTAGATTTAAGTTTATATAAATATTTACTCATGGATTTAATACCTGAATACAATTAGTCAGGAGGTAGTAAGCATACCTCACTTACTAGATCCGCTCTGAAGTTTGTCTCTTCCTCCTTATTGCAACTTTCTTTCGAGGAGGCTTCCCCTTCGTCTATGCTCTCCTCCTAATGATTTGCCATCAGTGCATGTCCAGTGTACTCCTCCAGATCTGATTCTGATGTTGACTTATCCTACGTCGACTTCAGGGTTTTGTGCTTTGTTGTGGTTGATCCCTTCTTGTTGTCCTTCTTTTCAGCTTTGGACAATTATCTTTGATGTGTCCCTCTTCATTGTAGTTATAACATCTTATCTTTCTTGCTTTTCTTTTCTTTGCCTGTACTTGATTAAATTTATTAGAGCCAACGGATTTCCTAAATTTTCTTACCATATATGTTGATTCATCATCATCAAGGGAAGTGTCGGATTCGTCCTTCTTGGCTTTTAGGGTAATATTGTTAGAATTTTCTATCTTGATTATCTACACAATGAGACTTGTGAAGTTCAAAAGTTGAAAATATATTTTCAAGAGTACTTATCTCTAGGTCCTTAGAGATGTAGTAAGCATCTACTAAGTCTGACCACTCTTAAGTTCTTGGGAAGACGTTAAGTGCATACCTTAAAGAGTCACAGTTTGTTACCATTTCTCCGAGGTTGTTGAGCTGGGTAATCATATCTTTAATTCTTGCATGGAGTTGGACTACCTTTTCTCCTTTGTTCATCAGAAGATTCATCAGTTGGCTTCGTAGGATGTACTCGCTTTGCAAGTTTGGCTTCCGAAGTACCTTTGTGAAGCTCCAAGAAATTTTCCCAGAGGTCTTTGGTTAAGTCATAGCTTCTGATCCAGCAGACCTCCTGGGAAGGAAGGACACTGAGCAAATGGAACTCTGTCTTTCCATTAGCCACGAAGTCAGCTTATTCCTTCTTTGTCCACGTGTATTCTTCTTTCTTGACTCTATGATGATCCTTAGGTGCTACAAAACCGTATTTTATAATTAATAGAATTTCGAAATTAGTATTGAAGAATATCTCCATGCACTTCTTCCACATTACGAATTCTCCCTCAAATTTCGGTGGGTAGATCCAACTTTCTTTTGCTTCAGATGACGGTTAGTCCTTCTGAAGTAACCTGACTCTGATATCACTTGTTAGGACCCGTGCGACCGGCAATAGGGGGTGAATTACCCTGAAAGAAAAAAATAGACCTTTCTTGATCTTTTGAAATAATGACACACTTGTATGAAAGAGATTGATAAACTAATTAAAAGAAAGAGGTTATCGATTTTATTTGGTTACAACCAGGAAGGTTGTTAATCCAAGACTTTGAAGCACTAATTGTTGGAGGATCTTGCGGCCGGCTTGAAGGGGGGTTGGATAGACGGCACCCCCAAATACTCGCTTTCTACACTATTGTTAGTTTACGCAGCGGAAATCTAATACTAACTACAAATATGAATACAAAGAAAGCTTAAGACAAGAATAAGAAATGGCAAACCAAGCTAACACGTTCGTTTACGTGGTTCGGAGATAACTTGCTCCTACTCCACGGCTGTCCGTAAGGTGGACGATCCCTCAATCCGTCGGTGGATTAATCCCCGGAAACTCCGGCTAGCACAATCCTCCTTGTCGGTGGAGAAACCTCACCACAACTCGATCAAGAGCACTTGGATTGCTAGGGCACTAGTTGACTACTAATTAGAGGTTACCCACCACTAATTTCGTCAACTTTGGCCGGCCAAACCAAGCTCCCTCTTATAGAGCTCGGGGAAACAGCCATGCTGTTTTGCTCGTTACCAGTCGACTGGTCCATGCACCAGTCGACTGGTGCCAGCCCAACGGCATTCCAACGGCTATCTATCAGTCGACTGGTCCCATGACCAGTCGACTGGTCCCATGACCAGTCGACTGGTCCCATGACCAGTCGACTGATCCCAGCCATTTCGGGCACAGAAAGCTTCTGTGCTCACCATCAGTCGACTGGTCCCAGTACCAGTCGACTGGTACAACCCTAAACTTAGGGTTTCCCATCCCGAGTACATTTCACTCGCACTCGGACCCTCACGACTCACTTGACTCTTCTTTGCAGCCTTGACCTCTTGCCTTCAAGCCTACTTCCTTTGGCTCTCGTCCCTCGGATGCATCCAAGCCCGCGGCTTGTCTCCAATGCCATCCTTCGCGTATGCCTCGAAGTCGCTTCCCTCGGCCCTTGTCCTTGCTGCCTTGTCCACGATCCCTCAGATGCATTCAAGCCCGCGGCTTGTCCTCAATGCCATCCTTCATCGGACCCGAAGCCGTCAACCTGAGTCACATGTGTCACCTGCAGTCCTGCACAACTCAAGTACACATATCAAATAACGAGGGTAAACCTAACTTAAACCTTTTGCCCAAATACCAAAACACATGGTCCCGCGGACCATTGGGATTGCTCCAACAATCTCCCCCTTTTTGGTGTTTGGCAATACGTTTAAGTTAGGGAAAACAAATAGCAAAACAAACATGCTAAAACAAATGGACTTACGATGCCAAGGCTACACACTTGGACTTACACCGCCGAATGGACTTACGATGCCAAGGCTACACACTTGGACTTATAATGCCGAATGGACTTACGTTGCCAAGGCTACACACTTGGCAACCGCCGAATGGACTTACATTGCCAAGGCTACACACTTGGCAACCGCCGAATGGACTTACATTGCCAAGGCTACACATTTGGCAACCGCCGACTGGACTTACATTGCCAAGGCTACACACTTGGCAATCGCCGAAACAAGTATCGGGACCTATCACAAGGCTCCCCCTACACCTACGCTCCCCATTGAGCTAGGATTTTACCACGGGCTTTTTAAGAACCTATCCCAAGGCTCCCCCTATACAAAGGCACTTAAGGTTTTCCCAATTTAAACCTTACTTCTCCCCCTTTGCCTAACATCCAAAAAGTTCTCCAACAATATCCCAATTGTTGAAAACTTATCATCTAACTGACCCTAAACTCATGTATTAATCCCCCTTGGATCCCATACATCTAGGTGAGTTGACATGGTCACAAACCAATGCTGAAAACAGTTTCAGACTGGTATCAGTCGACTGCCCCAAGTGCCAGTCGACTACCCCCCTTCGACAGAACCTTACAGAAACATTCTGTGGTCGAAAAACACTGTTACCAGTCGACTGGTGTCGGTACCAGTCGATTGCCCTCATCAAAATGAGCTTACAGAACTATTCTGTGCTCAAAAACATTGTTACCAGTCGACTGGTATCTGTACCAGTCGACTGGTACCCTATTTCTGAAAAAATCAGCCTTTTCAGACCAACTTCAGAAATGCACCAGTAATTCCCTAGACCTCCAAAAATCCCCAAATTTTGTGAAGAGGTCTATTGTACCCTTGTCTACTTGGGAAAAATATATTAAAAAATATATCTATCACCAATCCCAAGATTGACACAAAATCCAAAACTAGCTAAATGGTTCAATTGAACCTTGACCTAAAATCCTAGTTTTGACTTCCTCTTGATGTATTTGCCCATACCAACCCACAATGCATCCCTAGCATTGGTTTATATGGCATCTATACATCCAAAACCAATTATCATGCTATATGACCCCAAATGTCATATTTCTTGCATGAAACACAAACCATGTGTGCCAAATCCCTAGGTTTGAGACTCAAATCCATCTCTAAACCATTTGGCACACTCCATGGCTCCTCTAGACTTCCAAGTAAAACTCACCTGAGATCCATTGGCCATGGGTCCCAAATTGACTCTTGGAGCTCCCCCTAGAGCTCTTAGCCTTAGCCACCTCCCTAGGTGACTCATCCACAATGGCTAGGCCACATCGGTCCACCCCCGGTGACACTTGGCCTACAAACGTAACTTTCTTAACCTTGGACACCTTATCCTTGGTTAATTTCTTCTTACCATCAAATGGCTTTCCCTTGCCATTTATTGACTTCTCCTTGCTATAGTCATATGCAACCCTAGCATAAGACTTTCCCTTAGCCTTGGAGAGATTAGATCGGTATCCCAAACCCGATCTATCATTGTTGGGTTTTTGGCTACCCAACACCATATTTAATCCCTTAGATCCAATAGTGAATCTCTTAAGGAATTTCTCTAAACCATCAAGCTTTGCCTTCAAAGCTTGATTCTCCCTTTCTAGGTTCCTAAACCTAGCGTCAACATGTCCACCTTGGACATTCCTAGACCTACCCTTTCTAGGCATGTGTCTCCCCTTCTTGGGATTAATGCCTTGGGTCTCCTTAGGTCTAACATTTTTAGAGTTATCATGCATAGGTCTCCTAGGGTTATCTCTAGCATTTACCTTATTCCTATCATGATATCTAAATCCAAAATTCTTCATTGCTATATAATGATTATCATTATTTTTCCTAGCATGCTTGGAAGAATGAAAATTTGAATTACAATTCAAATTAGGGTATACCTCCCTTACCCTTGAAGCTCCCCCTTGACTCGAGCTCCTCTTCTTCTTCTCTCATTTCTTCAAATGCGCCAACTTCTTAATTTCTCCCTTCTTGGGGCATTTGGTGTGGTAGTGGCCCTTCTCTCCACACGTGAAGCATATGATGCACAATCTCCTCCTTTGGGCTTCTTCACTTCTACAACCCTTGTTAGTGTTTAAATTAACTTCAATGGGTTTAGGAGATACCTTCATCTTACCCATAGGACATCTACTTTTGTAGTGTCCCTTTTCATTGCACCCGAAGCATATTATATGGTCTTTTAACTTCACTTCGGTGGAGGTGCTTGCTAGGTTGATTTCCAAGACTTCCTCTTCTTCTTCACTTGTCTTGGATTGTTCTTCAACCTTTGAGGATGTCTCCTCATCCACACTAGTGGATGACATTTCTTCATCCTTCTCCTCGGAAGTTGAGTGCTCTTCACCTTCCGGTTGCTCCTCCTCTACTTGAGCTTCTTCATCCATTTCTTCGGATTTTTCTTCTTCTTGTGTAGGCATAGGTTCTTCCCATTGAGCCTTCTTTATCTTGCTCCACAAATTGTGAGCATTCTCGTATTTACCTACAAGGCTCATTACGTCATTAGGCAAAATATCAATTAATATAGATATTACCTTGTCGTTTGCCTTTGACCGAGAGGTTTGTTCCTCCGTCCAATGTCGTGGTCGGAGCTTCTTCCCTTTCTTGTCTTTCGGGACTTCAAACGGCTCTTTGACCACCATCATGGTGTTCCAATCCGTGTTGAAGAAGACCTCCATCTTCATCATCCAATATGTGATGTCTCATAAGCTTCTACCTTCAAGATTTGGCGGTTCAATCAAGTCGGTCATCTTTGCTTCCTTGGCGGTTAGTCCAATGGAGAGCGGCCTTGCTCTGATACCAATTGTTGGAGGATCTTGCGGCCGGCTTGAAGGGGGGTTGGATAGACGGCACCCCCAAATACTCGCTTTCTACACTATTGTTAGTTTACGCAGCGGAAATCTAATACTAACTACAAATATGAATACAAAGAAAGCTTAAGACAAGAATAAGAAATGGCAAACCAAGCTAACACGTTCGTTTACGTGGTTCGGAGATAACTTGCTCCTACTCCACGGCTGTCCGTAAGGTGGACGATCCCTCAATCCGTCGGTGGATTAATCCCCGGAAACTCCGGCTAGCACAATCCTCCTTGTCGGTGGAGAAACCTCACCACAACTCGATCAAGAGCACTTGGATTGCTAGGGCACTAGTTGACTACTAATTAGAGGTTACCCACCACTAATTTCGTCAACTTTGGCCGGCCAAACCAAGCTCCCTCTTATAGAGCTCGGGGAAACAGCCATGCTGTTTTGCCCGTTACCAGTCGACTGGTCCATGCACCAGTCGACTGGTGCCAGCCCAACGGCATTCCAACGGCTATCTATCAGTCGACTGGTCCCATGACCAGTCGACTGATCCCAGCCATTTCGGGCACAGAAAGCTTCTGTGCTCACCATCAGTCGACTGGTCCCAGTACCAGTCGACTGGTACAACCCTAAACTTAGGGTTTCCCATCCCGAGTACATTTCACTCGCACTCGGACCCTCACGACTCACTTGACTCTTCTTTGCAGCCTTGACCTCTTGCCTTCAAGCCTACTTCCTTTGGCTCTCGTCCCTCGGATGCATCAAGCCCGCGGCTTGTCTCCAATGCCATCCTTCGCGTATGCCTCGAAGTCGCTTCCCTCGGCCCTTGTCCTTGCTGCCTTGTCCACGATCCCTCAGATGCATTCAAGCCCGCGACTTGTCCTCAATGCCATCCTTCATCGGACCCGAAGCCGTCAACCTGAGTCACATGTGTCACCTGCAGTCCTGCACAACTCAAGTACACATATCAAATAACGAGGGTAAACCTAACTTAAACCTTTTGCCCAAACACCAAAACACATGGTCCCGTGGACCATTGGGATTGCTCCAACACTAATCAAATTCTCTTTTCATCGTAAGCGGAGAAGCCTCTTGCAAGTGTTGGAAGCACACAAACAAAGTAGTAGAACAGTAAATGGATTTGGATACAAGTGATATCTAACTACTGAGATTAGGACTGCATTTATAGCCCTGCTCCTGGTGCTTGGAAGGGTTTTGGGTGCCTAAGTGTGTATAAAACCTTATCCACATCGTAACGGATCACAACAGCTCAATCGGGATAAGTTTTACTGGTCTGAGCGCTTGGACCAACTCCAAGCGCCCGAACCCTCTTCAACTTGATCCACGTTGCCAAGGTCGAGGCGCCCCCAGGTTATCCCGGGGGTCAGAGCGCCCGGACCAAGTCAACTTCTTGTTGATTTTTTCAGTCCGGGTCTTCCGCTCCAGGTTTGGTCGCTTGGGTGATTTCGACCATCCAAAATAGGGCTCATCCGAACCCATTTTCTGGCATTCTCTTCGAGCAATCTTCTGCTCTGGCTTCTCGTCCCTTAGAAACATCGTGCGCTCCCTTCTCGTCCACCAGCGTACTCTTCCGCAGCACCTCTTCCTTCGGACGCACTAAGCCCATCGATTCTCTCCCGTGCTATATTTCTCGTTAGTTGCGTCTTTCACTCAACTTCCTGTGCTCCTAAGTTCTTACACACTTAGACACAAGATATAAAAAACAAACATGACCTAACTTAACTCGATTAACTACATCAAAACTATCTCGGGATACTTACATAATAGGATCCCGAACTATTATCTTTTTACACCATATTAGGACCATGATATGACAAATCTTTTATGCAAATATCATACTCTTGTGGAATATGATCAATCACTCCAAAGGCTTGGTGCTATCCTAGGGTTCTAGGAATAGATAAAACCGTATTAGGGGGGACGGAAAGAGATAATGCTCCTGATTGAGATGATTGGGATGTAGATTGTCAAGAGGAGGATGAAGATTCATTTTATGATGTAGGACCTCCTGGAAAATTTGAATCAAATATTTTATAACACTTTTGAGCATAATGACCGCAGTTGAAACAAATATGGCAGCATCCTCTACCTTGGCCTCGACCCCGACCTCTACCTCCTCCATTATGATTTTGATAATCATGTTGCGAATGAGACTGATTGTGATGATCAGATTGTGGAGCTTTGCTAGTCACGTGTGCCGACAATGAAAGAGAATTTGACATCCTCTGAGATTGTGTCTGTAGAAGTCTTTCATGAGAGGATAATGTAAGTACCCTTGTATCTAAGTGTGTAGGAACTTAGGAGCACAGGAAGTCGAGCGAAAGACACAGTTAGCGAGAAGGACGACACAGGAGAAAGATGACGGGCTCGATGCGTTTGAGGGATGAGACACTATGGAAGAGTACGTTGGTGGACAAGAAGGAGGTGCGCGGCGTTTCCAAGGGACGAGAAGCCAAAGCAAAAGGTTGCTCGAGAATGCCATAAAATGGGTTTGGTGAGCCTTACTCTGGATGACCTAAATCACCAAAGCGAGTGGAGCTAGAGCAGAAGACCTGGACCCAAGCGAGCGGAACCGGAATGGAAGACCCGGACCAAAAGTCAACATTTCAGTTGACTTTGGTCCAGGCGCTTGGACCCCGAGGCAGCCCGGGGGCTCCCCCCCTCGGCAACGTCGTGGATAAAGTCCACAAGGGTCCAAGCGCCTGGACCCAGTTCAGGCGCTCGAAATAAAGAGTTTATCCAAAGCCGAGTCGTCGCGATCTGTTGCAATGCGGATAAAGTTTTATCCACGTCCATGCACCTGGAACCCTTCTAGGCGCCTCGATCAGGGCTATAAATACAACCCTGATCCTAGTAGCTAAAAACAACATTGTAAACGATCTTTTTGCCGTTTAGTTGTATTCGAGTGTTTTAACTGCTGTAAAAGGCTTTTCTACTCGAAGAAGATTTGATAGTGAGCTTTCAACATCTTGGACTAGCAATCCCCTGATTGTAACCAAGTAAAATATTTGTCTCTTCTTTCTCTTCTTTTTAATTCCTTTTTTAATACAAGTGTTTTCTCTCCAAAGTTCGAGAAATGTGCGCTTTTGTTTTAGCATGGTAATTCATCGCCTCTTGCCGACCGCCAAAGTTCCAGCAGATAATTAACATACCGTGAAGTGTTTCAAACAACACTTAGCTTGATCCATGCGAATTGTAACACTAGGAACAAAGCTATCATACTGAGAGTCTAATCTTTAAGAACATACATCAATAGTTTAGGATCAGAGAATGAATATCCAATTGCAGCTAAGTTATTGGTGATGATCTTAACTAATTACATATAATCATTAATAGAAATATCTGCTTGTTACATAGACTATAATTGTAAATGAAGTTGGTGGAATGCAATAATTTTTTTCGTATATATGAAATTTCTAATTTTGATTGGATATCCCAATATAATAATAATAATAATAATTATTATTATTATTATTATTATTATTAAAATATTGTACTCGTACGAATTGTTATAAATTTTAAATTTGAATATTGGCATAATTAAATATATATTCTGGGATAAATTAATTGAAACAATATACCGCGTTTATAATTTACGTGAATATTTAATCGACTATCTTATTAATATACTTAACAGAATTTAACCATAAACTATCTTAAATTATTTTTTTTTCCGTATTCTTCTACTGTCTTATTAAATAAATAGAATATACAATATAATATAGGTAAAATATAGCTAAAAATTGAACATCTAAGAATCCAAGGAACAACTTATATATAATCCTCACCAAATTATGGTAGTTATCCCAACTTCTTGTCATTAAACAATAAGGATTTCATTCCATCATTAAGCTCTATGCAATAATAATCATGCACAGCGGAGACTTCTTTGTGCACCGGAAATGATTTTGACTTTTTTTTTTTAGATACTCCATATTTTACTATGGACTTCACTCCGCTGCTGAATTTAAAATTCCCTTTTCAAGGTTTATTGTTCACTTAATCATTGTTGAGAGCACAAAGTAAACGATGATGACAATAAAGCATGCAGAGACAAGAAAGGGTGCTAGTGCTACAATGTTAAAAGAAAAGGAAGTCTCACTCTCTTGTTTATTTTTCTTTCCTTCTCGTTGTTAGAAGCAGTACTAAGATAGAATCTTGTTTTGAGCGTGAATCATTTTTCTTAAAGAAATTTTGCCCCCACTATATTACTATTGGATTTAGCGACAAATTTCCTCCAGGATATTCAAAACAACGTAGAATCTATAGACAGCAATTCTATAGATTCTCCCAAGACAAATTAGAGAAAAAGTGATTACCGAGAAAATGTTAAAAGGATATATATATAGTGAACAATGCAACCTTTGAAAAGGTTGTGGAGACACCTATTCATGAGCGGACACGTTAACTGTCACATCTGTTCTCCAAAAAATTCAAAATTAAATTCATGTTAAATTTACCAAGGTCACCAATTAAATACAACACACTTGATGCATATCCTTTAATAAGTCTATCAAACATCTTCATTCTTTTCAATGTGGGACTAAACATATATCACTATTTCAACACTAGTTTATAGTAAAAAATAATAACGCTTATTTCAGATAATCTAGTATCATTACCCTCACTTAGGGATGTAATCGAGTCGAGTTGAATGTTTAAGCTTGACTCGTTTATAATTGAACCGAGTTCGAGTTTTATTTAATGAATATATTCATGATTCACAAGCTTATTCGAATTTTTATCGAACCTAAACGAGCTTAATAAATATAAATAATAAATTTAAATATTTATTAAAAACTAAATTATATATTTAAAGAAAATTATAATATTATTATTAAAATTTATAATTTTATTCTAATAAATAAATTTAATATACTTTTCTATATTTTTCATAAATAGAGTGTAGAATCTATAAATTCAATATCAAAATTATTATTTTTTTTATTTAAAAGTTGCTTAATGAGCTTAACGAACGTGTTCACGAGCTAACGAGCCGAATATTGCGAAATTTGAGCTTAATTTGTTTATCTTAACGAGCCTCATTAAACGAGCTCAAACGAATTTTTATCGAATCGAGATTCGAATAATTCGAGAGCGACTTAGTTCATTTACACCCCTACCCTCACTAGATACAGAAGGATAACTCACAAAGAATCATACAAGGGATAAGATAATTTCTGCACCAGCTACAAATCGACTCGAGACTTATTATAACAACACAATCAACAACTGTTCCAATTATTCTTTCCTCAGGATAAAGAATAGAAGAGTAGTCCATTATTTTCTTGATGGATGCACGGGCAGAGTCGATAGCATCCGAACCCGTTAAGTTTGACAATCCGAAACCCTACAAACGCACCGGCCCGGCGTGCCGGTTTAAATCTTCCGACTCCGCTCCGATGTTCCGATGTTTCGAGGAGCTTCACCTCGGCGAATGCGGAGGGGCCAGCTCGCGTGCGGTGGTCGCCAGAAAGCGTAGGGCTTCTTCGCTGCTCTACCTCGTCGCCATCAGCGTCTCTCTCTCGCTGTCACGAAGCTGTGTGACCGACTGCAGAAACCCTAGGATCTCCGACTGCTCAGTGGTTTCCAGATAGGATGATCCTCCGGACCCCAGTCCCGAAGAAGAGAAGGCCTGAATCGGTCGTAGAAGACCTTCGTAGCCCTGTATCTGACCGCCGCCTTGTGCGCTACGAGGAACCTGGGCCAATAACAGCCGTCGAACCCTCCGATGAGATGGTCTGCACCTACCACTGCCGCCAGATGGTGAGCTCTCTTGTCATCTTTTTTTTTTTGCACTCTGGATTAGGTTTCCCGTCATCTTTCAGTCCAACCGGATCTAGAAGTTCTGGCACGGAATAGGAGATGAAGAGAGGAAAAATGGTCGATTGCGTCAATGTTTCTTTGAAAAAATTGTGTGAATTCTGATTTTTTTTTTTTTGTTAGGATGGAAATCAATGTAGCTGGAATAGATCAGCATATGTTCTTAACTATATATGATCTTGGATTAATGTCCTTACATAGCATGTTAAAAATCATACTGGATATCAGTTGTGTTTCTGGTATTGAAATGCTGTGGTTGGATGGGCATTGATTTATTTTCTTTTAATTAACAGGCTAAGTTAGAGTTCATTGACTCAAAGTGGTGCTGTTCCTAACTCCCCATACATATTCTGATTTTTTTTCTCTTCTTCTTTGATTCTACATTGAACGACAAATGTTATTTTACTTGAACATAGATTTTTGCTAGTTCCCCTTGTAGGGCAATTGATTAGACCTGTACTGCATGCTAAGATATCTTTAAGTTGACTTCTATCTTCCTTTGATATCTTCAAGACATGTCCAGTTGTTGTGTGTTTATGTAATAAATCAATATACATCACAGTGCAACTCCATTTTATTAGCTGATGTATAATTTTCCTATCATTACTCTGGTATACATTTCCTGAAAATGAGTGACTTCGTACTTGTTACAGAAGATGAGAGGACCAAATTCTGAGATAGTATTTTATCATTGGAGCAAAAACTTGAGGTGTCAAAGGGGCGTGAACAAGCTTTGCAGGAGAGATTGTTGAAAGAAGTGGATGAATTCATGGAACGATATAAGGAATAAGTAAAACAATGCAATGAACTTGAGGTATGTTGCTACACTACTATAATATCACTCTTTCCCTTTCTCATGAACCTAATTTATTTGTTGACTTTGAGGTTCATATTTCATTCAATTCTAGGTTCCTCAATATCTGTATTTTACCATTATAATTATTACAATTATCTATATTGCTGGTCATTAGTAAATATAGAGAAAATAGTAAAAAAAAAATTGCATATACTTTTATTAACTTAGATAAAAATTATGATAGAATTCCTAGAAAATTATCATGGTGAGATTTAGAGAAGTAAGAAATATTTAGTAACTATTATTAATATGATTTAATGCAGTTGCTATGTTAAAGCTTAATGGTAGCAGGAAATATAATTTTTAAAAAGGATCTGATTACATGAGAGGAATTGTCAAGGGAAGATCGAGGTATACAATGGGCCTAGCTTAGTGGAGATGAATTGAATTTTTTTCTACCAATTGTTTTTTCCCGAAAAATTTGTCCACCAAAAATCAGGTTGACAAATCATTGTAGCAGCAAGAGCGATGAAAAATTACGTATATGCCTATTGTGGTCTTCATGCTTGGGAAGCTCGGCACTAACAAGTCATAGGAAATTTTATAATTCAGAATAAAAAAGTCCCAATATTTGAGATTGTAATTCAGAAACTATTGATTAATTTCTGTTTTGAAGGAAAAAAGATGAGAGACTAGTTCTTTTGCTATCATGGAGAGCATTCATAGATTTCATCCTTTCTCCTTTTTTTTATTTTCTTCTATTGACTTTTTACAAAACATAGCTCATTTCATCTTTATGAAATCTCCTACTGATATCAAAATTCTTCCTCTTTGAGCTTCTCTACATCTAAAGTTTTGTTGTATATCAGAAAATCTATAATCTTTCTTATCATTTTTTTTGTTATTTTCTCCACTCGTATAAGTATTATCATGTAGAAATGAACAATGATGTTGGTTTCAGGTCAACTCAGTAAAGAAGTTGATTCTCGCAAGAAAGCTGAATTGTCATATACATCAGCAAAAGAGAGAGCAACAGATTTAGAAGGGAGGCTTCAGAGATTATCTGACAGTGCTGAGAGGGAGAAAAATATTCTCAAGGAAAAACGTCAACATCTGCAAGATGATTCTAGCACTTGCAGAGGTTCTGTTGGTTTATGTTTAATGTCTTGTATTTTATTTTTTTATCCTTTTCCTAGCAGAGGTTCTGTTGCTTTCATGAGCATTTCATAAACGTCAATACATATTATTCATCTAATCATCTACTATTGCAATTCTGGATTATTTGTCTGTTTGTATTGCTTGATTCATCAATATTTTCCCCTTTAAGGTGTTACCTAGTTCCAAAGTGCCTCGACTTGTTTTACTAGAATTGAGGAGTCATTTTCTTCAAATTACTTTTCCTTTTTATATCTTAGTTTAATAAATGTTAAAGTTACAGACAAAGTGGACCAATACCGTGTTTTTCCCATATGTTAGTCATGTGTATAAGCTGTCAAAAGTAAGTTGAAGACTCTTTATGGAGCTTGCCGGTTTTGAGTTTTTTTGCACATTATGCTGATCAGCTAAATTACCTAATAAACTCTTTTACCACATTTATTCACTTCCTACCTTGCACATAAAAGGTTGTTATGGAATAATCACATTTGCTTTGTTTATTGACTTTTAAGTTTCATCTGGTTCTGATTTCAAACTTGGAATGCAGCCAATCTAATCCTAGTAACAACAAGTCAGACTCAATCTACATGTGCTGCCTGCAAGGTTCATCTATCTATCTACAGGCTTCAGAATGCGTTTTTGCTAGAAAGGAACACACAACAATGGATCTTCACATGGCTGTACGTGAAGTTACATTCTTGTGAAACTAGCAAATCATCCAGATTAGCAGGTGACTGCCACTCGATCCCACACTGGAACAGTCTCTGATAGCCTCTTTAGAATTGCCGACCGGATTCTTTCACTCTTGATATTCAACGAAACCCTTTCCAGACGCTCCAAGGGTTCATTGATTCTTGATGAAAAATTCTTCTCCCACTCATTGAAATCCTCATCATCACACGGTCTCTGATATCAAAATTAAAGATGATCAGTCAAGTAAAAGTTAATATAATGCTTTTTCGAAATCAGTATCCCAAATCCAAACCTTTTCGCTCTCAGTTAAAACGAGCGACTGCAGATTCGGCGTGCATCGAAGAAGATCAAATACGATGTCCAAGCTGAACTTTTCTGCCACATACATTTTGATCTTCAACTCCAGCAGTTTGCGAAAGATGGGAAACCCTCGGACCACGGCCTTATATTTTTCCTGAAACAAACAAACAAAAATATATATGATCAGTATTATAACATCTTCATTAATCCTATTGTTCTAGGAGATCGAAGAAGAGCATAAATAAATTAACATACCAAGAATCTCGGAGTCGAGTCTGAAAGACATTTATCTGACAAAGTTACAGCTACCGTAGTCACATCGCATAGCGTCTGAGCAAATGTTCCAAAGCGCCAAATATTGTATAACCGAACAGAGGTCAAGCAGGGTGCTTCGACATGCAGGTGGGTTAAATTGACTTCAGGCTTTAGCATTAGATATTCGAGTTTCTGGCAGTTGATTTGGAGCTTGGATGGAGTAGGAATCAGAGTCAATCGGAGAAGATTTGGAGCTTCTATTCGAATGGGTCGGTGTGCGGCTCGGAAATATTTTGCACTCAATGTTAGTTCTTCCAAAACAGGACAGGCCGACAGCAGTTTCGCTAAACTCTCGTCATGAATAGCATTCTGGCCGAGTGAGAGGGAAAGTGTCTTGAGATTGCTCAATCTGAGGGAGATGACGGATTTGGAAAAGTTGAATAATGTGCCATTCTTACAGCCGACGACTTCCAAATCCAGGGATTCGAGCGACGGCCAATCGAACAGTTGGTCGTAAAAACAATCGCTGAGATACTGAAAGAAGAGCCGGAGGAGAGTCACGTGTCGGGCGTCGTGGGATTTGGCGTAGTCGACCATCGTGCAGACGAGGATGTCACGGCTCATGCAGGATTCACAATCGAAATCACAATTGAACGAGGGACAGATATATTTGATTCCTAGGTCAAAATTGCTGAGTCCGGAGAGGCGAAGACGAGAAGCAGATTTGTCGCCGCGGGAAGCGAAGAAGCGCTTGATCATGGTGGATTTTAGCTGGAGGTAGGAGAAGTCGATGACGGGGACGGAAGTCCAGACGTGGCGCCATCTGCGGGCCAGAACAGAGGTGCGGATGGAGTCGAGGGTGGGGAGGAAGGAGAGGATGTGGCTGAGAAGCTCGTCCGGGAGATTGCTCAGGTAGTCTTCCTCCCCTTTCGACGACAGCAAGCGCCGGCGAAACCGGCGGCGGCGGCGGCTGCTCAAATCGTCCATGGAGAAGAGAGGAAGGCAGGCGCGGCGGCGTTGGAGTCTAGGAGTGGTGGGGCGATCTCGAGTCGGCCATTATGTTTCTATTTATAGCAAAATATTTTGAGGTCGGAGTTGGATTTTTATGTGTTTACCATATCTGTTATGGCAAAATAACGGAAAAAATAGTTTTAACATATCTGTTTTTTTTTCTTTTTTTGTTATTTTTATGTTAATGTTATTAATGGGATAGATATATGGAAGGGGTGATGAAACGAGAATGCGCTATTAGTTGGATTTTCATATATCATAATAAATTAATGATATATTAATTTATTTTTTACGAGCTGAATCAATTACATATGATACGGGGAAGGTAATTGGACACTGACACATGATTAAAGTGATGGTCAAAATTAATAGAAAGGTTTTCTTCGATTGTAAATAGTTCCCGATTAAGGGTGGTGTTTAACTCTAGACCGTGTCTGATTTCGTGTGGTCCCTAACCTCAGACCGTCTCTGATATTATGTGGTCTATCACTCCAGATAGTCCTTGACTTTAAATGGTCTCCGGCTTAGACCCCTCGATTCTGTATGGTACTCTGTATGATCTCTGGTTTTATACGGCTCCCGACTCCATGTTTTCTAGATCCGGATTGGTATATCCAACTTCTGACAGATAAGACATTGAGTTGTTGCTCATGAAAGATACAAAAAATATAGCTGCTTTTCTTCAAAGAACGTAGCCATTTTTCTCCGAAGAGCGTGGGAAGTACAGTCGTTTAGTTTATTGGCACAGATTGCACTAATAATTTAATTTTGATGTATGATAAATAGGTTAAAATTAAATATAGTATGTATCTAATCTTTCTACCAAGTATGTAAAAGTTAATTGATCTGGATGATCTAATATCAGACTAAAATTCAGCTAGATCCGCAGGACCTAATAGCTGGTGAGAAGTCCAGATAGGTCCGCTGGACCCGATATCTAGCAGAAAGTCTGGTTGGGTCTGCGTGACCTGACAATCGACCAAAATCTAGTTAGGTCCGCGGACCTGACAACTGGCGGGAAGACCTGGTGGGTCAAAAGTAAGTCAAGTAACTGCTGTTGATAAGTGAAGGTAAACAATTGGAGGCGAGATCTAGTGAGGACGGGTTTTCCATTAAGGGAGCTGTAGGCGTCGATCCAATTTAGATCTATTTGGAAAATCTAAGTTGAGATTTTGACTAGATCCTAGTCTCGAGGAGACAGAATCTAATTACTACTTCTATCTGAGTTGTACTAACTATGTTTTGCAGGATGAACCTATTTTATTGCCCAGAACTAACCATTTTTTGCAGGAGAAGAAGTGCTGAACCGGACCAGCTCGCCCTGAAGGCTACCTAGGGCGCCCTAGCGATCCAGGCGCTCGGACCGTAAAAATCATCCACAAGCTGATGTGGAGCGCGTCGACTGACTAACCACATGGTCCAGGTGCTCGGAATGGACCTATTTAAAGACCTTCAACTAGGAGCTTCATAACAACAACTACTATAAGTTTCTCTCTTGCGTGATGCTTTGAAAGGCTTTGACAACACAGAAAGGCTGCTCCGAAATTCGAAGAACGAAAAGTCTGTCAAATTTCTTGTCTGTGTTGGTCACATTATTCTTTTCAGTTCTTGTAATCAATTCCTGTAATACATTTACGAATTGATAGTGGATTATCCAACGAAAGTACTCGTCGAGTGCAGACCTTGAAGTAGGAGTGGTCGAAGGTTCTGAACCAAGTAAAACCAACTTGTGCTAATGCTTGGCTTCTCTATTTTCTCTTCTTCTTTTATTCTTCCGCTGCGTACTTTGATTTAATTCTCTATCAATTTTCGACATTCGCTATTCACCCCCCTTCTAGCGTCTTTCCAATCCTACAAGTCGTATCATAGTCGATACCACTTTGAATTGGTACAACCACCAATCAAACAAAAGGGGTTCCTTTTTAAAAGAAAATTTATATATCGTTTTTTATTAAAATTGGTGAAACATCTTTATTTCTTTATCTCCACACTACTTATCCCAAGACTAAAGTCTTGGCCATATTTCAAAGTTTTTCTTTCAAAAAGTAATGGCCCAAAACGAGGGATACAATACCGCCCTGCCCCCCCCCCCCCTCTTCAACGGAGACGACTTCCCAGATTGAAAGAAGTGGATAGAGATGTACTTGAAGATAAACTTTGACCAATGGTTCAACATCTGCAAGGGGTGCAAGTCTCCAATCGATAACAACACCAGAATTCAGATAAACCTTGAAAACTGAACTTTGGAAATGGAAAAGAAGGTGCAAATCAACTTCAAAGCATTACACACGATCCAGTGCAGACTCATGAAGGAAGAATTGAACTGCATCGGCTCGTACGAAAATGCAAAGGACCTTTGGGATAAACTCATTGAGCTACACAAGGGAACACACAATGCTAAAGTAATCGAACTAAACTCACCTATGAATAAATTACTTAACATCAAAATATAGGAAGAAGAAAAAGTGATTTGGGATGAAGCGTCCTCCAAAGAATCGGATGTTGAAGATCAAGAGCATCATAGCTACCTCGCGTTGATAGCATTTGGACCAGAATCAGAAAGCAAGATGGAACAAAATGATGAGTTCGAAGATGAATTAAGCCATGAGTTCACACTCGTTTCCAAAGGTTCAAACGAGGTATCGTCTATCTTAATTGCTAAGTTTTTTAGAATAATCGTATGTCTCAATAAAAAATTGATAAGATTTGAAAAATAAAATAACTCACTCCTTAAGGAAAACCAACATCTTAAGGAACAATTAAACTCCTAAACATAAAATACTAACTCGACTCTAGTGGAAAGACTTGAAGAAGAAAATTCTAAATTGAAAACTGAAGTAACTAATTTAAAAGACTTGTTAGAAAAATTCACAACTTGACCCAAATATCTAGACATGATACTTGGATCATATAGAGTTGTGTATAATAAATCCGAACTCAGATACGAGTCAAGCTTAACTAATAAAACTTTTATATCACTTATATGCCAAAATAAGAAACAAACTAAAGCTTGAGTTCTGAAAGCGTGTCCAACCATGCAAGTAGGACTAAATTAATTTTATGTACCTAAAAATTAAATTCATTATTTAAAATAAAATCCAACTAAATATATTAATTCAAAACCAAACCAAAAACCTTCATAGCTAAATTCTAAACTAAAGAATAAAATCAAATCAAATAAATCAAACCTAAATCTAAAATGTAAAATGAAGTCAAACAATTCAAACTCAAATAGAAAAAATAAATTTAAATCAAATAACTACAAATCTAATTTAAATTCAAGTTACAATCAAGTCAATTATAACTACAAAAGTAATCGACATAAATCTAAACCTAAACCTAAAAATTCAATAACTCAGGGGGAGGCTCCAAATTAGTTGGCACCTCTAAAATAAAAGTTTACCCGGTTGGGTAATTAGGTCTAGCTTAAATAGGGACAAAAGTTTAACCTGATAAACAGTACTGGATAAGTTTTGGATGATAGTAGGTTAGGGAAACTATATCTATGCATGTCTAAGAAAATATGACTTCGACCTGATGCATTTAGCTTAGTGAAAGAAGCAACCCCTGACCAATCTTAGTTAATTAGACCAAAGTTTGTTATTAAGTTCAGTGAATAAGACTATTTGAAAATTTTCGAAGACGTGGTTATTCTAATAATGTCTTGGTGACTCACCACAACTTAGAAGTTTATCCAAACAATTTCTGTTTGTTGAATCTAACACAAGTTTGAACCAAACCCTGAAATTAACTTAACTAATCTCACAAAATCATAAGATTCTCTTATTAAAAACATAGATGCATAAAGATTAAATTAAAATTAAATTAAATTAAAAATATGTTAATTAACATATTTTAAAAATTATTTAGTTTTTTTAAATTGTTTTAAAAAATATTGTAAAAAAGTATTTTAAATTTTTTTAAAAAATCCTTTTAAAATGATTTTAAATTTTTAAATAAATTATTTTAAAAATCCTTTTAAAAAAGTTTTAAATTTTTTTAAATCCTTTAAAAATTATTTTTAAAAACATTATTTTTAAAATTGTTTTAAAAAATATTTTAAAAGTGTTTAAAAAATTCTTTTAAAATCCTTTTTAATAATATTTTAAAAATTATTTTATTTAACTTGAAATTTAAACTTAATACACCTACGGTTAATTATTTTTATAATAATTAATTAATGATTAATCAAACTTAAGTGAACAATCATAATAAGGTGTAAATAATATATTTGTAAATAATTTCCTAGGCACTAAGGTAGAAAACCTTGTGGCTAACAAAGATAACTAGAAGGTGCTATATTAAGGGGGAGCAAGAGCTTTGAAAATGTCTTGCACAATTTAACATGTCCAAACCTTAATACAATTTAAGGAGGAGTGTCAACTTAAGGGGGAGAAAGGGTTTATCTATTTTGAAAATATGTTAAAACATTGATTTGAAATTTTTTTAAAACATGCAACTTACGTTCAACAAATCTTACTTGCTTTGAGAAAGTTTTTAAAAAATCAAATCATTTTTAACTTGAAAATTATTTCTTACCTAATTTTTTTTTGAAAGCATTTTTTTAAGGAAATTTTTTCTTTCACTTTGAAAATATTTCTTAAAACTTTACTGTAAAATTACTTTGAAATTTCTTTTCTAACTTACATTAAAAAAAAATTTGAAAATTTTTTCTTTGAAATTACTTTGCAAATATTTACTTTTCTTAAAAGATTTCTTAGAAATTTTTGTAAAAGTTTTAGAAACAAATTACTAAGAACATCTTTTGAAAAAATTACCATGAAAAATATTTTAAAATATTTACATTATCTGAAAAGTTTATATTCAAAATTGTATTTCAAAATCTATTTTAAAAATTACTTAAAAAATTTCTTTAGAAATTTCCTTGAAAATGCTCTGCAAAAACACTTTAGAAATTATTTTAAAAAATAGCTTAAAAATATTTTGAAAAATTATTTTGTTTAAAAATTACTTTTGAAATGTTTGAAAATTTATTTGCAAAATTTTCCTGTAAGCACTTTTCTTAGAAAAATTCTTCTTTCAAATTACTTTAAAATTTTTTATTAAAAAAAAATTCTTTGAAATTACGTTGCAAATATTTAGAAATTCTTTCAAAAGATAGCATTTTCTATTTGCAAAGGTTATTTTTCAAAAACCTTATTTGAAGATTTGCTTGAAAAACTAAGTTTGCAAAGTTTGTTTTGCTAAAATTTCATTTATTTCCAAACATTAGTTAAACAATTTGTTGAACCATTTGCAACTTTTGTTTTAAATATTTTGAAAATTAAGTTGAAACTTTTATGAACAATTAGAATTTTTTAACAGTTTTTCGAAAACTAGCTGCAAATTATTTAATAGAACAATTACGTGAGCTATGTGCTTTATTTAAAGCATCTAAATTATTCTAGTGTTCCCATGGTTGCATTGACTTGTGTTTAATGTTTTATGCATTTATTTTTTTTATGTATATCAAAGGGGAGGGTAGTGGATTAAGTTAGAGAAATTAACTCACTTTATACATTTCATGATTAATGCTTATTTTATTGCTTTATTGTATTTTTTCTAATTTTAACCCATATTGTTATTACATCAAAAGGGAAAGATTGTTTGTGCAAGTTGTACTAATAATTTAGTTATGATGTATGACAAATAAGTTAAAGTTAGATGTAGTGTGTGCCTAGCCTTTCTGCCAAGTGTGTAGGAGTTGACTGGTTTGAAAGATCTGATACCAGGCTGAAATTCAACTAAGTCCATGGGACCTGATAGCTGGTGGGAAGTCCAGATAAGTCCACGAGGCCCGATATCTGGCGGAAAGTCCGGTTAGGTCCGCGGGACCTGACAATCGACCGAAATCCAATTGAGTCTGCAGACTTGACAACTAGCGGGAAGACCTGGTGGGTCAAAGGCAAGTCAAGTGACTACTGTTGGTAAGTGAATATAAGCAACTGGAGGAGAGATCCAATGAAAACGTGTTCCCCATTGAGGGAACTGTAGACGTCGATCCAACTTAGGTCCATTTAGGAAATCTAAGTTAAGAGTTTGACTAGATCTTGATTTCGAGGAGACAGGATCTAATTGCTACTCCTATCTGTTGAGTTGTACTAACTCTGTTTTGCAGGATGAACCAATTTTTATTGCTCAGGACTAACCCTTTTTTGCAGGAGAAGAAGTGTTGAAAAAGGGGGGTCTGGGCGCCCAGAGTTGGTTTGGGTGCCCGGACCAGCTTGCCCTGGAGGCTGCCACGGGGGCCCTGGCGATCCAAGCGGCCGGAGTTGGTCTAGGCATTCGGACCGTAAAAAATCATCTACAAGCTTATGTGGAGCCGTCAACTGACCGAGCCACGTGGTCCAGGGGCTCGAAATAAACCTATTTAAAGGCCTTTGACTAGGAGCTTCATAACAACAACTATAACAAGTTTCTCTCTTGTGTGCTGCTCCAAAAAGGCTCCGACAACACCGAAAGGCTGCTCCGAAGTTCGAAGAACGAAGAGTCTATTAGATTTCCTTTCTGTGTTGGTAACATTATTCTTTTCGATTCTTGTAACCAATTCTTGTGATACATTTATAATCTGATAGTGAATTGTCTAATGAAAGCACTCGTTGAGTGCGGGGCCTTGGAGTAGGAGTCGTTGAAGGCTTCGAACAAAGTAAAATCAACTTATGTTAGCGTTTGGCTTCTCTATTTTCTCTTCTTCTTTTATTCTTCCGTTGCGTACTTTGATTTAATTCGCCTCCTCTAAAATCTTTCTGATCTTACATAGCCTAGAAGTAATGGGCAACACAGCTGTTATTTTAGAAAATGTGGGTAACATATAAGCACGGATCTTGGAACACATGGAGAACGTTCTCCTTATCTATTGTTCATCTTCTTCATTTTTTACGGCTGAAAACTTACTTAAGTGTCGGAGTGATCGAGCCGTCTGAATGACAATAATGTCTGAATCATGCTTGGGATTGTAAGTACCTCGTGATAGTTTTGATATGCTTTTGATGCTTATGTCTAAGTATGCAAGAACTTAGGAGCACAGGAAGTCGAGCAAAAGACGTAGTTAGCCAGGAGGATGGCATGAGATAAAGTTGACGGACTCGGTGCGTCCGAGGGACTAGCCGCTGTTGAAGGGTAAGTTGGTGGACGAGAAGAAGGCACGTGGTGTTTCCAAAAAACGAGAAGCTAGAGCGGAAGGTTGCTCGAGAAGGCCGGAAAATGAATTCGGGTGAGCCCTATTCCGGATGGCCGAAATCACCCAAGCAGAGCATAAGACCCGGATGAAAAGTTAATTTCAGGTCGACTGGAGTCCGAGCATCCGGAGCTACTCCGGGCACCCGAACCAGCTTGGTCTAGCCGAGGTGCCTTGGTGAGGCGCCCTTGTACAAAAGCAATATGGGCGCCCAGAACCCTTTCAGGCGCCCGGACCAAAGATTTTATCCAGATCCATTGTGGTGTGATCCGTTGCAACCTGGATAAAGTTTTATCCATGCTCAAGCTCCCGGATCAGGGCTATAAATATAACTCTAATCCCAGTAGTTAAATACAACACTTGTAAATGATCTTTTTTCTATTTCACTTTGTGATCTAGTGCTTTAACTGCTATAAGAAGTTCCTCCGCCAGAAGAAGATTTTAGCGAGCTTTCAATATCTTGGATTAACAATCTTCTAATTGCAAACCAAGTAAAAGATCTGTCTCTTCTTTCTCTTTTTTTTTTAATTAGTTTTTTTTTGTATAAGTGTTTTAATCAAGCTTTATGATCGAGAAAGATTTGTGTTTTTATTTTCAGACAAGTCACCCTCTGGTCGGCCGTAAGGGACCTACGAGTAGAGATGACAATGGGGCGGGGGCGAGTTTGCCATCCCCATCCCATCCCCTAATTTAATTTATATTATTATTATTTTTTTTCAAAAAATTTAATATTAATATTAACACTATTATTAATATTTTTAAAAAACTTATTATTATTTAATAATAATAATAATAATAATAATATTTGGGGTGGGTTCGGGGATGAGGATAGTATTCATATACCCGCCCCAAACTCGCCCCATCCTCAAAAAAATCAAGGACCCCCATCCTCGTTTCAGATTTTTCCCGCGAGGTCCCGAACCCGAGCGGAAAATTGTCATCCCTACCTATAAGTGGTATCATAGCTCAACCACTTCAGAAAAACTAACCGCCGACTGAAGCACAAAAGAGGATGGTCGGACCAAGCATTGACCCACCGAAGTCTGAGGAGGAGTCTGTGAACTGGAAAAAGAAGATGAATGTATTTTTTAAAATAGATTTTGATTTATTATTAATAATGAAGTTTGATTTTGTAGTACTAAAGGACAAAGAAGAATATCAGTGGACTAAAAAGGAGTAAGCTGACTTCATGGTAAACGACAAGACAGAATTTCATCTACTGAGTATTTTACTGTCACAAGAAGTCAACCAGATCGGGACCTATCAGTTAGCTAAAGATCTCTGGAAAAAATTCCTGAAAATCCACGAAGGAACCTTAAAGGCAAAACTTACGGGACGGGATTTGTTTCGAAACCAGATCAGCAACCTCTGGTTAGAAGAAGGCGAAACTGCCTCACACCTCCACTCGAGAATCAAAGACCTCATCACTGGATTCACAAATCTCGGAGAAAAGGTAACCAATCGAGATTCATCTCTAAGGACTTAGAGGTAAGTAATTTAGAAGAAATTTTTTCAACGTTTGAAATTCATGAGTCAAGATATTCATATCTAAAGAAGGAGTTAAGGCACAACATTGCCTTAAAGGAAAAAATGGATGACAAGGAAGTTCAAATTTTTTTTCAAAACTAATAAGTTTAATCGAGTGCAGGGCAAAAGAAGAAAAAGAAAGGTAAGATGCTACCACTACAAAAGAAGGCCACGTCAAAGACAACTACCTAAAATTGGAAAACAAGGACAAGGACAAGGAAAAAGATAAAAGAGCGACTTAGAAGTAGCACAAGAATCTAAAAGTGACATGGGACAAAATATCATCATCAGATTCAGATGTCGTAGCCTATGCCGGACTTGCATTGATGGCAAGCCACCAAGAAGATGACGGATCAAGTTCATCATAGATGAGTATAGAGAGCATCGATGAAGGGGGAGTAACGTCAGACGATAGCAGCTTTACAGGAGGAGCATCAGAGATTGACAAGGTAAGTCTGGTACAGTCTCTACCTCCTGACCAGTTATTAAGTTTATAAAAATGTTGTCAAAAAATTCCTATAAATTAGAAATGTAAAATGGAAAATTTAAAGAGAAAAATGAGGAATTAAAACTAATCTTAGCAACATTCAGTTAATTAGAAGATTTTGACAAAATAAAAATTAAAAATAGAAATAGCAAATTTGAAGAATTATGCACGCGCATTCCACAAATTAGAAATCATTCACGACTGAATTGGTATTTTAAATATCATAAGGGCCAGATTAGAAAATTATCATCAAAATATATCTCTAGAAACTTTTTAATTAATTCGACGGGAAGAAACCTATTTTGGGTTCGAAAATCATGCTTAAACTAAATTTTTATGGATGCCGCATTTTTAATTTATTTTTTGTTTGTTTAATTAGAATTATCTAAATAAATTATTTTCTATAATTTCTATTAAAAATTATTTTTTTAAATTTTTCTGAGAAAGAGAATTTTATCACTTATCTGTAGAAAAAATTTTAAATTTTTTTTACTATTAAATTATTTTTATGAATTTTTAACAAATATTATATTTTTCAATTTATAAATATTTTTTGCAAACTTTATTTTTCTATAAAAATTTATCATGTTTTCTATTCAAGATTTTTTTTTTTTTTTTTTTTTGACTATTATTGAATTTTATATCAATTATTTATCCAAATGCTACCTTTTAATATTAGAAATTTTCAAATAGTTTTTTTTTTTTTTAAGATACTTGCTGTAATATATATTCAAACAAAATTTCAAGATTTTTCGAGTTAAAAACTATTTTAAGAATTTTTTTATGAAAATATATCCTTATGTAGAAAAGAATTTATTACCGCTTAGATTAATTTTAAATTTTTAGTGAAAAATTTATCTCTACTTTTATTATATCCAATTCTAATTTTTTTTTAAAAAAAAATTCATGATTAAAAATATTTTTTTAATTATTTAAAAATAAAATAGTTTATAAATTGTGAAAATCTAGATTTTCGAAATTTAAAGTTCATAATTTTTCTGGATGTTAGTTACTGTAATTTTATCTCTTAGACTTTGTTTTAAATTTATTACAAGTTACTTTCATTCTTTACTTCTATTTTTAGTGTGATCAAAGGGGGAGAATTAGAGATAAAATCTAAAGGGATGGTACATTTTGATTTTTGAATATTTTTCTTAATTGTAAAATATGTACTTGTTACCTTACTGTCATTTATATGTTACTCTAACTTAACTTAGGTTGCACACATTAAAAAGGGGAAAATTATAAGTACCCTGTGATAGTTTTGATGTGATCAACTAAGTCAGAATTAGGTCATGTTGTCTTTTGATACCTTGCGTCTGTGTGCAGAAACTTAGGAGCACAGGAAGTCAAGGAAAAGATACAGCTAGTGAGAAGGATGACACAAGAGAGAGTCGCGGGCTCGGTGCGTCCAAGGGACGAATATGCTGGCGGATGAGAATGAGGCGTGCGACGTTTCCGAGAGACTAGAAGGCGAATCAGAAGGTTGCTCAAGAAGGACGAAAAATGAGTTCGGATGATCCCTTTTCTGGATGGTCGAAATCGTCCAAGCGAGCGAAGTCGGAGTGAAAGACCTAGACGAAAAGTCAACTTCAGGTTGACTAGAGTCCTTCCGGGTGGGTCCAGCTGGGGCGCCTTGGCTAGGCGCTCCTGTGCAAAAGCGGTCCGGGCGCTCGGAACCCTTTCCGGTGCTCGGACCAGAGATTTTATCCAGATCCGTTGCAGTGTGATCCATTGTGACATAGATAAAATTTTATCCACACCCAGACGTTCGGTACCCTTCCAAGCACCCGGTCCAGGGTTACAAATATAGCCTCGATCCCAATAGTTAAATACAACACTTGTAAACAATCTTCTTTTTATTTTGCTTTGTGATTTAGTGTTTTAACTGCTGTAAGAGGCATCTCTGGTAGAAGGGGATTTTAGTAAGCTTTTAATGTCTTGGATTAACAATCTTCTGATTGTAAACTAAGTAAAAGATATGTCTCTTCTATCTCTTTTTTAATTAGTTTTTTTGTACAAGTGTTTTAATTATGCTTTAAGATCGAGAAAGGTTTGTATTTTTATTTTCAGACAATTCACCCCCTCTTGCTGGCCGCAAGGGGCCTACAGGGATTTGCCACATAGTTGATATAGATTAAGCAAAAGGGATCACCTCACCCGACCACACAATTGTCCATTTAGTTAGACTCTCATCTCCTTCGACTAGATTTGAAGGGAAGACTGGTGATACGAGAGTTAATCAAGGGGTATCACGTGGTTAAAGGTAGGTTGATAGTATAAGTACCCCGAGGTAGTTTTGATATCGTTAACCGAGTTAAATTAGGTCATGTGTGTATTTTGATCCTTGTGTATAAGTGTGTAAGAGTTTATGTGCACAAGAAGTCGAGCGGAAGACACAGCTAGCGAGAAGGATAACACAAGAAAAGAGCCGACATACTCGGTGCATCCAAGGGACGAGGTACTGTAAAAGAGTACACCGGTGAATGAGAATAACATACGCGATGTTCGAGGGACGAGAAGCCAGAAAGAAGTCTGCTCAAGGAGAAGGTCAGAGTTAGGTTCGGGTGAGTTCAACTCCGATTAACCAGAGCATCACCCACATGAAAATATCAACTAAGGAGCTAATATACCTTATGAAGGTGCCTTCCATGGCTTGGAAGACACCTTCGATGAACAATGTGAAGGTGCCTTCCATGGCTTGGAAGACGTCTTCGATGAACAATGCGAAGGCGCCTTCTATTGACCATTAGAGAAAATAGAGTTTTATCTTCAACGGATAAATTTATCTGATGGAAAGTGCCTTGGACAAAAAATAGAGTTTTATCTTTAACGGATAAATTTATCTGATGGAAAGTGCCTTGGACCATCTTGGAGGTGCCTTCCAGGCTCAGATAGAGTTTTCCATGGGCTATAAAAAGACCCCTGAAGCTAGAAAATAATGTACAACTTGAACTACAACTCTTGTAACACTTTTCTAGTATTCTCTTGAGCTTTTTCAACGATTGTAAGAAACTTCTCTACCTGCAACAAAGGAGATTTTCTAGTATTTTTCACTGTCTTGGATTAACAGCCACCTAGATTGTAACCAAATAAAACTCTGGTCTCTTAATCTTTCTTTTAAGTTGTTTAGTTCAGTTTTGTTGCTATTTTAATTGTGTCACTAACCAAGTCCAAAGCATAAGAAAGAGTTAATTTTATTTTGTAGGTAATTCACCCAGTCTTGTAGGCCCCGCTACACCAACAAGTGGTATTAGAGCTAGAACGACTCAAAAGGACTAACCGTCGACTGAAGCATCGAAACGATGGTCAGACTGAGCATTTTTCTGCCAAAATTCAAGGGGGATTTGGCAACATGAAAAAAATGCATGGAGGTATTTTTTAATATAGATTTTGAATTACTCTTAATAACTAAATATGGTTTTGTAGCCCCCAAGGACCAACAAGGAGTCGAAAATGACGTGTACCAGTGGACTAAAAAAGATCAAGCTGACTTCATAGCAAACGGATAAGCTGAGTTCCATCTAATAAGCGTACTTCTACCCAAGGAAGTCAATAGGATCGGAGATTATGAATTAGCAAAGGAATTTTAGGAGAAGTTCCTAGAGTTACACGAAGGAACTTCCGAAGCAAAGCTTGCGAGACAGGACCTACTCCGGAATCAACTAACGAACCTTTGGATGGAAGAAGGTGAAACAGTCTCACATCTACACTCGAGGATTCAAAAACTAATCACCGGACTCATGAATTTCGGAGAAAATGTAACGAATTGAGACTTATTAAGATACGCACTAAATGCATTTCCAAGAACTACTAAATGGACGTCGATTATAGGTACCTTCTATATATCCAAGGACCTAGAGGTAAGTAGTTTAAAAAATTTGTTTTCTACCTTTGAACTACATAAATCTAGATGTGCAGGGATTATAAAGAAGAAGGAGTCAAACAACAACGTCGCACTGAACATGAGAAGGGTCAAGTTAGATACCGACATTTCTTTCGACGAAGTCGAAAAGACTTATGTGGTAAGAAAATTCTCAAAAAATTTTAAAACTAATAAATTCAATAAGTCTTGGGCTAAGAAGTCTATATAGAACAAAAGATGAGTTCGATGCTACAACTATAATAAAGAAGGTCACATCAAGGATGATTCCCCAAAGCTGAAGACGAAGGAGAAGAAAAAAGAGCCAACCAAATTAAGGCACAACAACTTAAAGGTAACATGAGATGAGTCATCATTGAAGTCCGAAATTGAAGAAGAATATGTCGAACTAGCCCTAATGAAAAGTCACCAAGAGGAGAGCATCGATGAAGGGGGAACCACTTTAGAAGAAAGCATCAGTGAAAGGGGAGAGTCGAACTTCGAAGCTGACATGGTAAGTGAGGTATGCTTACCTCCTCCAAATCAACTTTACGAAGGAATTAAATCCATGTCTAAATTGTTGGGGCAATTTTCCTAGGTCAAGTTTGACCAAGCTTAAGTTGAGTCAAGCTTGAGTCAGGATTTGAGTTTTGATGTTTGGCAATATAAGGAGATTGCTGGAGCAATCATCCAGTTGTGGAGATGGTCAAAGGATTGACCAGGTTGATGAGAATACAAGTCAAGTAGGTTAAGGTTGATAGGAGATTTGACTGGGAAAGTCCTAACTGGAGGTTAGACATTTGGAAAGTCCTAGTGAGGAGCTAGGCAAGAGAAAGTCCTAGTGAGGAGCCAGGCAACGGGAAAGTCAAGTAGGTTAAGGTTGACAGGAGATTTGACTGGGAAAGTCCTAACTGGAGGTTAGACATTTGGAAAGTCCTAGTAAGGAGCTAGGCAGGAGAAAGTCCTGGTGAGGAGCCAGGCAACGGGAAAGTCCTAGTGTGGAGCTAGACAGGAGAAAGTCCTGGTAAGGAGCCAGGTAACGGGAAAGTCCTAGTGAGGAGCTAGGCAAGGGAAAGTCCTGGTGAGGAGCCAGGCAACGGGAAAGTCCTAGTGAGGAGCTAGGTGTTGGTGCAACCTTAGGTCAAGGTTGACCTGGTTGACCCGACTCGAGGTGACTTGACTCGAGTTGTATTTTGATGTTTGACTTGGGAAGATTGTCGGTGCAACCTTAGGTCAGGGTTGATCTAGTTGAGTTGCATGTTGATGTTTGACACTCGTGAGAGAGTTCTATTCTTGATGTGTGACAAGAATAAGTGTTTGGGAGATTGTAGGTGCAACCTTAGGTCAAGGTTGACCTGGTTGACCTGATTCGGGAAAAGTCCAAGCAGGGAGCTTGGCACGCGAAAAGTCCAAGTATGGAGACTTGGCACTGGAAAAGTCCAAGTACGGAGACTTGGCACGGGGAAAAGTCCAAGCAGGTAGCTTGGCACGTGGAAAGTCTTGGTGAGTGAAGCCAGGCAGTGAGAAAGTCCTAACTGGGATGTTAGGCAGTGTGGAAAGTCCTGGTGAGTGAAGCCAGGCAGTGAGAAAGTCCTAACTGGGATGTTAGGCAGTCGGGAAATCCTGGTGAGTGAAGCCAGGTGAAAATCCTAGTAAGTGAAGCTAGGTGAAAGTCCTGGTGAGTGAAGCCGGGCAAGGGAAAAGTCTAAGTGGGTCAAAAGGATTGACCGGACACTTAGCGGGGAGTGCTAGCAGGTCAAGGGAGTGACCAGATGCTAGGGATGATGTACCAACAGGTCAAGGTTGACTGGATGTTGGTGTGGAAGCCTTAGGTTTAGGGATGAGAGTTTGGATCGGTGCGGTGACCGATCCGGATATCGCGGTTGCCTCGACGGTCCGTGACCGATCGTAATCGATCGGGCTCATCGATTGAATCGATCGGTCCGGAGACCGATCGGAGGCAACGCAACCTCGCGAGAAGAAAGCCGTGGATCGGTGCGTTGACCGATCCACCCTCGATCGGCCGGCACCGATCGAGCATAGATCGCTGGCCGAGGAACGATCGGCCATGGACCGATCGAGGTTCTCGATCGGTCCACGCATCGATCGAGACGCCGATCGACGAGGATCGAAGCCTGATCGGTCGTGGACCGATCAGAGGTTCCCGATCGGTCCATGGACCGATCAGAAGCTGTTGCGACGCAACGGCTAGTTCTCTGCTCTTCTTCTTCGCAGGTATAAAAGAGGGCTACAGGACTTCGGTGAAGCGCTCTTCTTCTGCTACTTCTTCTTCTTCCTTCCTGTTGTGAAGTGCTGTTGTGCTTGAGCTTTGTTGAGCTCCTCCTCGTCGAAGCTTCGCGTGAGCTTCATTCCACGACTGGATCAGCTGCTGCTGAGTTGCTTGTTGCATCTGTCCGTGAAGTTGCTACTTCATCCGGGACCCCAGTCGACGAGAAGGAAAGCTACTGTGTTTACATTCCTGTTGTATTTTGTTCTTGCTATTCTCCTGTACTCTTAGCTTGCTGTTGCAAGTGATTGTGGCGAGGTTTCTCCACCCACAAGGAGTTGATATTAGCCGGTTCTCCGGGGACTCATCCACCGACGGATTGATAGGGCTCGTCCACCTTACGGACACGCCGAGGAGTAGGAGTTCATCTCCGAACCTCGTTATATGGTTTGTCTTTCTTCTCCTGTTTTCTTTCTACGTTGTATTTCCGCTGCACTAACCTAATCGTAGGAAGAAACGCGAGCAATTGGGGTCGGCTATTCACACCCCCCTCTCTAGCCGTACGAAGAGATCCTAACACTAGGCAGGAGAAAGTCCTGGTGATAAGCCAGACAATTGGAAAGTCTTGGTGAGGAGCCAGGCAAGTGGAAAGTCCTGGTGATGAGCCAGGCAATTGGAAAGTCCAAGTGTGATATTGGCAAAGGAGAAAGTCCTTGTGAGGAGCCAGACAATTGGAAAGTCCAAGTGTGATCTTTGCAAAAGGTGTAAGTCCAAGCATGTGGTCTTGGCAAGGTAAGTCCTGGTATGACTTGGCAAGGAAGACCCGACAGCTAGGATGAGGCCGAAGGAAGCTCCTGAAGGCAAGGCGTGAAGGATGGGGAGATATCCGAGGGGCGCAAGGCTGATGGAAGAGGCTAGAAGGCTAGTTTGAGGTTGGTCGGGTGTGGCCAAATGCTAGGCATGGAGACCCAACAGGTCACGGTTGACTGGAAGTTGGGTTTGGGACTTTGGACTTGAGTTTGAGGCAAGTTCAGAGTGTTCAATCGATCGACCGATCGATTGAACAGGGTCAAAATCGATCGTTTGATCGATTTGGACTGTGCTACGATTGTGGGAAGGCCCAATCGATCGACCGATCGATTGAAACGTGAAATCGCGAGCACAAAGGCTTTCCCAATCGATGGGGCGATCAATTAGGAGTTGTCAATCGATCGGTCGATCGATTGGGCAATAGAAGCTCTCACGCGGACGCGAGAGCACAGAGAGGCGCTGAATCGATCGAGCGATCTATTTAGGCAATCCCAATCGATTGGTCGATCGATTGGGAAGTGACTGTTGCATAGGATGCAGGTGATGGATGGCTGCGATGGAGCGGTGCTGATGTGGCAATCGATTGGGGTTTATTTTAATCGATTGGAGGCACTGTATATAGCCTGGGCGGAGCGTTTTCTTCGCCAGAACTTTGCGTTCTTCTCCTGCGATCTTCAGCGATTTTCATGCGAGCTTCTTCCGATCTTCACCGCCAGTTCTTGAAGGCGCTTGGGGTGCATTCATAAAGTTCAAGAGGCAACAACAAGCAACAAATAAGCAAAAAGAAGGGTGTATTTCATTTGTATCTTGTATTTTCTTCTTGTGTGAGTTGTGTTGTTGTGTGTGAGTTTGTACGAGGCTTCTCTGCCTCCGGCTGCGACCGAGAAGGAGGTTTTCATAGTGTAGGAGCGTGTCATGTGTGGATCCTTGGATTAGTTATCTCTTCTTGAGGTGGATACCAAGTAAACCCTAGGTGTTAGCATTGTGAGTGTTTGTCTTCGAGTATTCCGTTGCACAATAACAAGACGAAGCAAACCGACACAAGCGCGACGAAATGTTATTTACCCCCCTTCTAGCGGGTACATCGGTCCCAACATAAATCATTATGCAATTTAAAATAAAAAAAATAATAATTTGAAAAAAAATTAAATCCAAAAGTAATTTTATCGCACTCATGTCCATTAAAAATGTATGAAAATTAAAGGATGAAAATGAAAAATTGAAGAATCGGATTGAAAAAATTTCTGCATGTGTTAATCCAAATAATTCAAGAAAGTATAAAAACCTAAATTGATATTTTAAATTTTATAAGGGTCAAATTAGAAAAATATGATAAAAATATGTACTTAAAAAATTTCTTATTAACCGGTGGTAAAAATTTATTTTGGGTTCACAAATCTTACATAGTATAAATAAATGATTATGCATGTATTTTAATTTTGTTTGTAAAATTAATTTGGTATACTTAATTTTCTTAATTTTTGCTAAATTGTTTTTCCATATTGCGACACTACATAATTGTTCATTTTTTTTGGATTTTTCATCTATTAAATAATTTTTTAAAAATTCTTGATTGAAAAATCATAATTTTAAAATTTTCTAAAACTTATTTTGAGAACCTGATTTTACCGTTACATTTTGAACATGTAAAAAAATTAGTCAAATTTTTAGGATAGAAATACTATTTTTAAATATTCATTTTAAAAAATGATATTATCTTTTAAAAATATTTTTAGTATGAGTTTTCCTTAGAATTTCTTATTAAATTTTTTTTGATAATATAAAAAGTTAGCTCTCTGTCCATAAAATTATTTTTAAAATTTACTGATAAATAATTCTTTAAAACTTTTTTTTAAAAAAACTAATTTTTCTTTAATTATGCATTCTGTTTCATTACTTAGAAAAAGTTGGGAGATTTGTTTGGGCAAAAATCTATTTTTAATTTATTTTGTAAAAACTATGGTTCTCAATATAATATTTTATTTATGTTAAAATCCTTAAAATATTTTTTTGAAAATTTTTCGCCTATGCATATACTGCTGTGGAATCTTAAGAAAAATTTTCGAAATTTTGTTTGAAGTATTAAACTTATTTTTAAATTAAATTTGAACAATATGGTCATTAAATCTTGAAAATTTTGACTTTTGGAAAAATCTTTTGTAATTTTTTTTTAAATGTTTTAAACTTTTATCTAACTATTATATTTTCTTTCCCCAACTTTATTTTGATGTAAGTGGAGAATTTAGAGCTCAAGTCCAGGAAAAGAGATACATTTTTGGACTTAACAAAATAAATTTTAATTTTTTTCCGTCTTGTTAAATTTTATGTTTTATTTTTCTCTAACTATAATTCGGGTTGATACACATTAAAAAGGAGAAAATTATAAGTATCCCGAGATAATTTTGATGTGATTAACTGAATTAAGTTAGGTCTTGTGTGTTTTTGATCCTTGTGTCTAAGTGTGCAGGAGCTACAGAACACAAGAAGTCGAATGGAAGACACAACTAGTGAGAAAGATAACACGGGAAAGGAGTCGATAGACTCAGTGTATCCGAGGGATAAGATGCCGCGGAAGAGTATACCGATGGATGAGAAGGGCGTACGTGATGTTCGAGGGACGAGAAGCTGAGAATAAAGCCTGCTCGAGGAGAAGATCGGAGTTGAGTTCGGCTGAGCTCAACTCCGGTTAGTTGGAGCATCACCCACACGAAGAGATCTACTAAGGAGCTAATCTGTCTTATGAAAGACACCTTCCATGGCTTGGAAGGTGCTTTCGAAGAATAGTACGAAGGCACCTTCCTGTTAGAGTGTATACTAAAAGCCTAGCTTTTGGTATAAACATTTATCTAGGAATAAAGAATCACATTTGGTCAAATTGTCTACATTTAGTTGTAGTTGTTCAATTAATTTATACTGTAGATAACATAGTATGTGGTGTCACATGCAGAAGATGATGTTATCAGTACCTTATAAATTATAAACAGTAGCTCACGACCAAAATGGAAAGGAACAAACCATTGGAAGGTTGTAGTGTAATTAGGAATTAGTTTATCTTGACTATATAATTACACTAGTACACTTAGAGTGTATTGAGTAGGACCATTTGAGGTCGTTTCTTTTATACTGACTTTATAAAGAAACAAAGACCTCGGTTATTATGGAAGTGTGTGCTCTTAATCCTAATATAATAACAAGCACATATATTTGATATTTATTTCTTTAATTTATCAATGGGTGAGATTTAGTTCGATGAATCAATAAGCCCGATAAATTGGGAAATTGTATCACTTATAGTGTGTGTTGTTGATTATAGAAGGAAACTGTGTTCTAGAGATACTAGGTTGATAATGTCCTCAAGAGGAGCTCATAAGGATTGTTATGTTAAACCCTGCAGGTGGACTTAGTTCGACATGACGATAAAGTTGAGTGGTACTACTCTTGGACTAAGATATTAATTAAATGAGTTGTCAGTAACTCACTTAATTAGTGGACATTCGATATCTTAAACACAGGGAGACTAACACACTCATAATAAGGAGCCCAAAAATGTAATTTGGGATTGGTGCGGTAGTTCAATAATAGTTCTCTAGTGGAATGAATTATTATTGATAAAATTAAGTTGTGTGTTCGGGGCGAACACGGGATGCTTAATTTTATCGGGAGACCAAAACCAATTCTTCCTCTCGGTCCCTATCGTAGCCTCTAGTATATAGAAATTTATACCCACCTTCTTACCCATCCAACGGGGCCGACCAAGCTAGCTTGGAACCCAAGCTAGGGCCGGCCAAGACCAAGTGGATGAGCCATGTAGGTGGCCGGCCAAAGCTTGGGTCCCAAGCTTAGGTGGCCGGCCACTAGAATATTAAAAAGGATTTTTATTAAAATTATTTCTTATGTGGATATCATGATTTTAAAAATTAAAAATTTTCTTTTATAGTTTTCTACAAAAGATTAAGAGAAGAGATTAATCTCTTCCCTTATTTGTAGTTTAAAAGGATGGTTTTAATTTTTAGTAAAAACTTTCCTTATTTGTAAATCATCTACATGTTTAAAAGAGAGTTTAAAATTTGAAATCTTTCCTTATTTGTTGATTAAAAGAGGATTTTAAATTTTAAGAAAACTTTCCTTTTTAACCATGTTCATGATTTAAAAGAAAGTTTAAAAATTAATAATTCTCTTTTATTAGTTTCTAAGAAAAGATTTGATATCTTTCCTTATTTGTAGATTAAAATAGATTTTAATTTTTAGAGATAACTTTCTTTTTATCCACATGTTAAAAGAAAGATTTTAATTTATTAAATTTCCTTTTTATAAACCAATCATGAAGGGATAAAATTATTGGAGAAATTTTATAAATTTTCGGAAACAAATAAGGATGTTTTAATTGGTGTTTAAAATTTTATTTGCTTGGAAGTTTATTGTTGTGGTCGGCCATTGAAATTTGAAAAGAAAAAAAATTATTTTAATTAAATAAATTTTCCTTTTCATTGGCAAAAGAATTAAGGAAGTTTTTATTAAATTTTCCTTATTTGCCAAGACCAAGGATTATAAAAGAGGGGGTAGAGGAGACTTCAAGGTGAACGACTCTATTATTTTTCTCCCTCTTTTCTTCCTTGGGTGTGGCCGGCCCTTTCTTTCCTCTCCTCTCCTTTGTGTGGCCGAAACCTTCTCATGGTGGAGATAGCTTTGGTGGCCGGATCTAAGAAGGAGAAGAAGGAGAGAAAAGAAGCCTCTTTTCTAGCATCCCTTGGAGCATGGTGGTGGTGACCGAATCTCTTCATCCTAGGAGAAGTTTTGATGACCGAAACTTGTAAGGAAGAAGAAGGTGCTAGGTGGTTCTCATCTCGGAAGATCGTTGCCCACACAACGTCCGAGGTTAGAAGAGGAATACGGTAGAAGATCAAGAGGTCTTTCTAAAAGGTATAACTAGTAATTTTTCTTTCCGCATCATACTAGTTATTTTTGGAAATAATACCAAATACAAGAGGCATACGATTCTAGAGTTTCGAATTTGTTTTCAATATAGTGTTCTTTTGTTTTTCTTTTCCTTGTGATTTGATTGTTCTTTTCGGTTAACCTAAAGTTATTTTAGGAAATTAAATATTAGCTTTCCATAAAAGGTTTTGTCTAGTCGGTGGTGGTTGCTCCCATATCCAAGAAGGTCATGTGCCTCGCTACGTCAGTACTGAGAACCAATTATGAAAATTAATATTTAATGGAATTAATAACTTAAGGTGATTTGGGTCGAACGTGTTAAGTTCCGCAGGAGACTCAAGTCAAAACCTAAAAGAACGAATAGATTAAGTTTTGGATCAAACGTGTTAAGTTCCGCAGGCGATCCAAAATTTAATTTAAAAGAACACATGGTAGCTAGGAAAAGGTTCAGACCTTTGTACAAAATTTTTGTACAGTGGAACCTCTAGGTTTTCCGAGTAGCAACCAACACTTCCAACCCATAGAAGGTGCCTTCTAGTGACTGTTAGTGAAGATACAGTTTTATCTTCAACGGATAAAACTTATCTGATGGATGACACGTTGGATCATCTTATAGGCGTTTTCCAACCTCGGATAGAGTTTTCCAGAGGTTATAAAAAGACCCATAAAGTTAGGAAATAATGTACTACTTGAACTACAACTCTTGTAACACTTTTCTATTATTCTCTTGAGCTTTTTTAACGACTGTAAGAGACTTCTCTGGCTGCAACGAAAGAAATTTTCTAGTGCTTTTCACTGCCTTTAATTAACAACCACTTAGGTTGTAACCAAGTAAAACTTTGGCCTCTTAATATTTCTTTTAAGTTGTTTAGTTCTGTTTTGCTGCTATTTTAATTGTGCCACTAATCAAATTCAAAACTCGAAAAATGGTTAATTTTATTTTGTAGGCAATTCATCCCCTCTTACCACCCTTGTTGCACCAACAAATAGTCCTACTAAGGTGGAGGTCAAAGTCAACCGAAAGTCACTCTTTGGCTCCATACTAATTCCAAATCGTACCTGACTCTAAGCGGCCTCCAACACCAGACTATTGCTGACTCCATGCGGTCTTCAACTCTAAGCCATCCCCGATTCCATGTGGTCTTCAACTCCAAACCACCCCGACTCCCGATTCAATGTGCTCTCCGACTCCATACTGCCCCCGATTCCGAACTCCATGTGGTCTCTAACTGTGTATCGACTCCAATTTCGTGTGATATCTGACTCCACACGCCCCCGACTCTAGGTTTCCCATATCTGAACCAGTATGCCCAACTTATGATAGACAATGCATTGAGTCGTTGCTCACCGAAGATATAGGAACGCAGAAGTTTCCGGAAGAAGTGGGCAATGTACCCACTTATTTTAGAAAAATATGCGTAATGTAAGGATGAATCTCAAAACATATGGAGAACGTGAGAGCACATCTACAACTCTATAAAGAGTCGCATGCCTTTGCGGGCATAGGGGGTAACGATCAATTCACATTCTCCTCATCTACAGTTCATTTTCTCTATTTTTATTATCGGAAATTTACTTGAGCATCAGAGTGGCCGAGCCGGGACACCCTCGATCATCATTCTAGCTATTTCTTTCCTTATTTCTTCTTTTCAAGCTTTAGCGGGCGTCTCCACTGTAAGTACCTAGGGGTAGTTTTGATGTGGTTAACCAAGTTCAGTTAGGTCATGTGTGTATTTGATCCTTGTGTTTAAGTGTGCAGGACCTTAGGAACATAAGAAGTCGAGTTGAAGACGCAACTAACGAAAAGGATAGCACGGGAAGAGAGTTAATGTGCTCGGTGCATTCGAAGGACGAGGTGTTATGGAAGAATGCACTGACAGATGAGAAGAAAACGTGCGGAGGTCTGAGGGATGAGAAGGCAGGAAGGAACACTGCTTGAGGAGAAGACCTGAGTTGGATTTAGGTGAATTCAATTTCGGACGGTCAGAGCGTCACCCAAGCGAGCAGAGTGAAACATGATTAACAAGGGAAGTTAATCATTTTTTCAGATGAATAATACTAAAGGTGTCTTTAAAGGCTTGGAAGGCGCCTTCGCGAATAATAATAATAATAATAATAATAATTATTATTATTATTATTAAAAATATTGTACTCATGCAAATTGTTATAAATTTTAAATTTGAATATTGGTATAGTTAAATATATATTTTGGGATAAATTAATTGAAACAATGTTTTAGGTTTGTAATTTATGTAAATATGTAATCGATCAAAAGAAGTTTAATACTTAACAAGCTCCGCTATCTTAAAATAATTATTTTTCCCGTATTCTTGGTATTATTAAATCAATATAAAATACAATATAGGTAAAATAGTTAAAAAATTGAACATCTAATAATCGAAGGAACAACTTATAATCCTCATCAAAATATACATGGTAGTTGTCCCAACTTTTTGTCATTAAACAATAAATTAAATAATAAGGATTTTATTTCATCATTCAGCTCTATGCAACAAAAATCATTCACAATTGAAACTTCTTTGTGCATTGGAAATGATTTTGACTCTTTTTGAGATACTCTATATTTTACTATCAACTTTACTCCATTGTTGAATATAAAATTCCCTTTTCAAGGTTTAGTGTTCACTTAATCATTGTTGAAATAGCAAGATAAACGATGATTGACAATCAAGTAGAATCAGCGATCGAGCATCTAGAGACTAGAAAGGGTACTACAATGTTACAAAAAAAGAAATTTCACTTTCCTTGTTTATTTTTCTGTCCTTCTGGGACGCGGCAAAAAGTAATAACGTTTTCTTAGACCGTACACAGAGGAGATAAATCACAAACGATTACTAATCTTTAGAATAATGACTAAGATTCAAACTCCAAATCTCATGATGACAACATTTTATGTGCTAGCCACTAGATCATCCCGAATAAACTATAGAAACTCCACTCAAGAGTCATAAGCTTCTATCTCCGTTGAAAATTGATTCCAGATTTATCTATAACCAACTGTTCCGATTAATGAGGTTAATCTTTAAAGCAGAGTAAAATTATTATCATGTGATCAAAAGATCACTGATTCAAATCCTATAAATAACCTCTTGTAAAAAAATAGAATAAGGTTTTATAATCTTTCCCTAAGACCCTAATACTCCATAGGTTATCTGAGTTGGTATGTGGTGGGATGGTTGCCACATGAGGTTACGGGGTCGAAATTCAGGGTAGTTGGGGCGTAAATCCCCGGTCGAGAGCGCTGGGATGAACGATTTCACCTTTTTGCCCCATGTATAGTGAGAACTTGTTGTACCGAATTAACTTTTTTTTTGTCCAGCAGCAGATTAGTTCATTATTTTCTTGATGGATGCACGGGCAGAATCGATAGCATCCGAACCCGTTAAGTTTGACAATCCGAAACCCTACAACCGCACCGGCCCGGCGTGGCGGTTTAAATCTTCCCCCTCCGCTCTGATGTTTCGAGGACCTTCACCTCGGCGAATGCGGAGGGACCAGATCGCGTGCGGTGGTCGCCAGAATGCCTAGGGCTTCTTCGCTGCTCTACCTCGTCGCCATCAGCGTCTCTCCCTCTCGCTGTCACGAAGCCGTGTGACCGACTGCAGAAACCCTAGGCTCTCCGACTGTTCAGTGCTTTCCAGATAGGATGATCCTCCGGACCCCAGTCCCGAAGAAGAGAAGGCCTGAATCGGTCGTAGAAGACCTTCATAGCCCTGTATCTGACCGCCGCCTTGTGCGCTACGAGGAACCTGGGCCAATAACAGCCGTCGAACCCTCCGATGAGATGGTCTGCACCTACCACTGCCGCCAGATGGTGAGCTCTCTTGTCATCTTTTTTTTTTTTGCACTCTGGATTAGGTTTCCCGTCATCTTTCAGTCCAACCGGATCTAGAAGTTCTGGCACGGAATAGGAGATGAAGAGAGGATAAGTGGTCGATTGCGTCAATGTTTCTTTGAAAAAATTGTGTGAATTCTGTTTGTTTTTTTGTTAGGATGGAAAGCAATGTAGCTGGAATAGATCAGCATATGTTCTTAGCTATATATGATATTGGATTAATGTCCTCACATAGCATGTTAAAAATCATACTGGATATCAGTTGTGTTTCTGGTATTGAAATGCTGTGGTTGGATGGACATTGATTTATTTTCTTTTAATTAACAGGTTAAGTCAGAGTTCATGGCTGCTTTAAATAATGCTGAGAAGCAAGTAGCTGAGTATCAAGCCAAATTGGAGTTGATGAACAACGAGTTGACTCAAAGTGGTGCTGTTCCTAACTCCCCATACATATTATGATTTTTTTCTTCTTCTTTGATTCTACATTGAACGACAAATGTTATTTTACTTGAACATAGATTTTTGCTAGTTCCCTTTGTAGGGCAACTGATTAGGCCTCTACTGCATGCTAAGATATCTTTAAGTTGACTTCTATCTTCCTTTGATATCTGCAAGACATGTCCAGTTGTTGTGTGTGTTTATGTAATAAATCAATATACATCACAGTGCAACTCCATTTTATTAGCTGATGTATAATGCTTCCTATCATTACTCTGGTATACATTTCCTGAAAATGAGTGACTTCGTACTTGTTACAGAAGATGAGAGGACCAAATTCCGAGATAGTATTTTATCATTGGAACAAAAACTTGAGGCGTCAAAGGGGCGTGAACAAGCTTTGCAGGAGAGATTGTTGAAAGAAGTGGATGAATTCATGGAACGATATAAGGAACAAGTAAAACAATGCAGTGAACTTGAGGTATGTTGCTACACTACTATAATATCACTCTTTCCCTTTCTCATGAACCTAATTTATTTGTTGACTTTGAGGTTTATATTTCAATATTTCATTCAGTTTTAGCTTCCTCATATCTGTATTTTACCATTATAATTATTACAATTATCTATATTGCTGGTCATTAGTAAATATAGAGAAAATAATAAAAAAATTGCATATACTTCTATTAACTTTGATAAAAATTATGATAGAATTCATAGAAAATTATCATGGTGAGATTTAGAGAAGTAAGAAATATTTAGTAACTATTGTTAATATGATTTAATGCGGTTGCTATGTTAAAGCTTAATGGTAGCAGGAAATATAATTTTTTAAAAGGATCTGATTACATGAGAGGAATTGGTAGGGGAAGATAGGGGTATACAATCAGCCTAGCCATGGGTGGCCTTGCCAGCCACGACATTGCTTGTGTCCAGCACAACCCATTTGATGTTGACTTGGGTTGTGCTGTGCTTGACCCAAAATACTCAATGGGTTTGGGACGGGTGTCAGGATTGCGTCCAGTGGGCTAAACCCGGGCCCAAATTGGGTTGTGGTTGGCATGACACAAGACTTTTCTAGACATGGGTTGTTGGCCAAGTTCAGTCTGATTTTTTTTTTTGTATAAAATAATAATAATACTATAAATATTAAATATTTTAAATAGTGTTTAATATTTTTTAAAATAATATTATTTAATTTTAAAAATTTATTATGTTTTTATACTTTTTGAAAAAATAGTAATTTTACTATTCTTTTTTTAAATTTTTTTTTAGATTATTATTATTTAAGAATTATCAAGCTTGTGGGATCAGGTTGACACGAGCATAGTTCACTTGGGTTGGGCTCATGTTGGGTGGGTAGCCTTTTTTGAGTCATGTTTGGTCCACATGGGAAAAAAATGGGGTAAAAATCATTGACACCAGTAGGGGAGGAAGGACGAGGTCTAATTTTGAAAAGCTCTCCCTTATTTACTCTTGTGGAAACTTAGTGGAGATGAGTTGAACCTTTTTTCTTACGATTGTTTTTTCCCAAAAAATTTGTCCACCAAAAATCAGGTTGACAAATCATTGTAGCAGCAAGAGCGATGAAAAATTACGTATATGCCTATTGTGGTCTTCATGCTTGGGAAGCTCGGCACTAACAAATCATAGGAAATTTTATAATTCAGAATAAAAAAGTCCCAATATTTGAGATTGTAATTCAGAAACTATTGATTAATGTCTGTTTTGAAGGAAAAAGATGAGAGACTAGTTCTTCTGCTATCATGGAGAGCATTCATAGATTTCATCCTTTTTCCTTTTTTTCGATTTTCTCCTATTGACTTTTTACAAAACATAGCTCATTTCATCTTTATGAAATCTCCTACTGATATCAAAATTCTTCTGCTTTGATCTTCTCTACATCTAAAGTTATGTTGTATAAAAAAGAAAGTCTATAATCTTTCTTATCATTTTTTTCGTTATTTTCTCCATTCATATTGGTATTATCAATGTAGAAATGAATGATGATGGTGGTTTCAGGTGCAACTCAGTAAAGAAGTTGATTCTCGTAAGAAAGCTGAATTATCATTTACATCAGCAAAAGAGAGAGCAACAGATTTAGAAGGGAGGCTTCAGAGATTATCTGACAGTGCTGAGAGGGAGAAAAATATTATCAAGGAAGAACGTCAACATCTGCAAGATGACTCTAAGCTCTCTGCCCGTAAAATGACTGCTGATGTGTGTTTTGTGCTGTGCTTTCATACCAACTTCCCCCAAGATGATCTGATTTTGTTTTTTATTTCTTTTAGCTTGAGCGCATGACTCTCAGGGCAGAAATTTCAGAAAGAGAATCAGAGTTGCTAAAGAAGCAGTTGAATGGTTTGAGGAAACAGCTAGATGAGGTAACCACTGTTTTTACAGTACTTTCATGTGATTACCACTGATTACTGTTTGTCATGTGCTGTTATTTAGCTGTTTTTTTGGTTTTCGTTTCTGTCAATTGTGAACCCCTATTTGACAACTTTATTCCAACAAGATTGAAGCAGATAGTTGACATAACTTTTGTCTATATTTGTGTTTGAGATTTTTCTTTCTTAGCTGTCTTATCCATATAAATAGTTTTAGTTTGATCGTTTTGGTCAACAATTTTGTAAATAGATATTATTTTGACCTTCTTGTCAGTGTCTTTGTGAGAAGAATGCGCTGGAGCAAAAGCTTGCAACATATCCCATTCCATTGCAGGAAAGTACTTCGTCAGAAGATAAGAATTTGGTCAAATATTTACAAGAGCAGATCCGAGGCTATGTGAGTGATATACATTCATTATGATATAAGCTAATGAAGCTTCTTTTGTATTGCTTGATTCATCAATATTTTCCCCTTTAAGGTGTTACCTAGTTCCAAAGTGCCTCGACTTGTTTTACTAGAATTGAGGATTCATTTTCTTCAAATTACTTTTCCTTTGTATATCTTATTACTTCTATTTTCTTAATCTTTACCTTTGTAAATCTTTCTTCTGTTTTATTGTGCAGCAATAATACTTTACCCCCTTTTTGTCAGGAGGCAGAGGTACAAGAAGCTAGGAAATTTAAAGCATTTCACACTAATAGTGAGTTATTGAAGGAAAAACTAATAGAGGAAAAAGGGCGAAGGGAAAAAGTGGAAGTTGAGTTATCTAAATTGCAGGATGTGCAACTTTCTGCTCAAAAGCTGGAGCTTGAGCTTGTCTCTTGGAAATCCTTGCTTGAAGAGCTGCCGGATGTCTCATCTCTCAGCGATATACCCAAAAAATTTGCAGCACTGCAGAAGTATGTACTGATCCTTCAAGATAATCTCAAGTTCATCATATTGTGGAGACTATTTGTGGTTTCTCTTTATGAAACTCTTTGTCCATCCTCACCATTTTGGTTTCATTGTGTTGTCTTTTTCTTACATATTGGTGAATTTAAGTAGTTGCATGTTGACTTGTCTGCCATTGTATTTGAATACTATCTTTTATATTCTTTAGGGAAGCAATTCAAAATATGATGGAGGTTAGTGAGTTAAAAGCACAGTTGAAACAGTTAGAGGTTGCTCTAGAGTTGGGAGAGAATAAAAGACAACACTATGAAAAGGAATCTTGCTTGGAAAAACAAAGAGCTAATAATGCTGCTTTGGAGGCTAAAAGGCTACAGATGATGGTAGTCTACCTATGTTTACCTCAAGGCTTAGTTTTCCTTGCTGTAATTTGTTTCTTTATTTGGCAATTTACTTATGTTTGCTCTAAAAGACCTGTTTGATTACTTCTTTTGGTAGTGGTCATAGTGGATATGCATTTTAGTTTCTAAACTGTTGGTTAGTATCATGCATTGGTGCTTGGATTAGATACATTGGAATTGTTAATTTGACTGTGTTCAAGATTCCTTACTTAGACAATGTTGTGGGGGGACTTATATAGCCTGTTTTCTGAGAACTTATCTTTTTTGAAAGACTTCAAAGAGATTTGACCTCAGGGATGTGTAGGATTGCGAAGTAGCTAGGTTCCAATTTCTTTCCATCATTAGCAAATCAAAGTCCAATAACCTTTCTCTGCAGTTTACTGGTCAGAAACTAGCCGTCCACAATTTCTTTACATATGTTGCAAATCAAGGTCAATAAGCTGTCTCCAGTTTGCTGGTGAGAAATTGATCATCCATTACACTGTCATAGAAAAAGATGTGGCTCCATTGATATACATTCTGCTCCATTATTCACCTTCAACGTCTTTGTTTGATTGAATCCCCATTTTTATCTTTTAAGCAAAGCTTCTTCTGCCATATTTTCCTTGCTTTCTGTTATACATAGCTTTTGGATGGTCTATGCTTTGGAGTTTAATAAATGTTAAAGTTACAAAGTGGACCAGTATCGTTCGTTCTCCATATGTTGGTCATGTGTTTAAGTTGTCAAAAGTAAGTTGAAGACTCTTTATGGAGCTTGCCGGTTTTGATTTTTTTTGCACATTATGCTGATCAGCTAATTACCTAAGAAACTCTTTTCCTACATTTATTCACTTCCTACCTTGCACATAAAATGTTGTTATGGAATAATCACATTTGCTTTGTTTATTGACTTTTAAGTTTCATCTGGTTCTGATTTCAAACTTGGAATCCAGCCAATCTAATCCTTAACAACATGTCAGACTCAATCTACATGTGCTACCTGCAAGGTATATCTACAGGCTTCAGAATGCTTTTTTGCTAGAAAGGAACACACAATAATGGATAATTAGGTGCAGCCTCCATACCAAGCTGGGCAGTTGACCAGAATTTGTTTTCAAATAGTTCACATGGCTGTATGTGAAGTTACATTCTTGTGAAACTCCATTTTTAGTTATCTAAGTGTTAATTTATTTCTTTGCTGCTCTCATGGGTAAAGTTGTATCATATTCTTGTCATTTTCTTTGGTACCTGACATGCCTCTTGGTTTCCATCTGTTTTTTTTTTGCTCTCTCTCTCTCTCTCCTTTATTTTATTTTTTCCTTTCAAGGGAAAGAGTTTCATAATCTTAGTAGTTATATGATCATTTCTTATTAACAGCTCTCTTCTGTTACGGAAGAAAGAGACAGGCTGAAGAAAGAAGCTGCTATGCTTAGTAAACTGAAAAATTCACATGAAAGTGGACCACCGAATGAAACTTTAGTCAAGGTTAGGAGTAACTTTGTTGTTCCCAATTCTATGTTTACTCCCTTTCTTTTTCCTTGCTAAGTGAACTGAATCTTGTAATCTTCACTTATTTCTTTATTTGAGATACTAGGATTTGGAGTCATCTCTTGCTGATCGAGAAAACACAATCAAAGAACTGCAAACTAATTTGCATGAACAACAAGGAGTTGTTAATCATCTACATGATGAACTCAAGATATTGAGTGAACAGCTAAGTAGCGAGGCAAGAAGAGTAAAGTCGTTGGAGCGAGAGGGTGATCGCTTACGTGCTGAGATCTCTCTTCTGGAATCAAAGGTAAGAAGTACCTTGTTTTTTTTTCTTTCTTTTCAGAAAGAGAGAGAGAGAGAGGTGGTACCTTTGGTGTCACTTGTTTTGTATTAGCCATTACTCTTTGAGTATTTCACTTTCCAAATTTCGAATGTTATTGGGCCTATAGAAGTTGATTTGGCTTTATTTATTCTTCGATTTGAAAATTTTAATAAAGGTTGTTAAGATATGATATCCTTCAAGACATTTCATAAACTCATTCTCTTTGCTCCTACTTATTATATGCCTTGGGTTCTAATGGTTGTTTGCAATTACATATGAATGTTCCTTATGAATTATTGGGTTGCTGTTTGGATTTAAGAGTTCTTGTTTTCTTGAGGAATTATTTGATTATTATGCATTAAGAGTTTTGTTTAAGATATGTGAAATGTGAACTCGAGAAAAGGATTGTGAATTTATGCATTTGTTCACGAAGACATTTTGAATAATATATTTTTGCAGTTGTTTCTTGCTTTCTAACATTATCTCCGATGCCATTTTTGTATAAATGAAATATATCTTGCTTTTTAGTTTATCTGGACAATTTGGTACTTGATAAAGTCTATATTATTATTGCTTTGTTTTAGTGTTCATAAATTTGTGGTTAACTGTTTGCTTTTAACATAGCTGGGCCATGGGGATTATTCTGCTGCGAATACAAAGGTGCTGCGCATGGTGAATACTTTAGCTGTTGACAATGAAACCAAGCACACGATAGATTCATTGAGAGAGGAACTGAAGAAGACACAATCAAAGCTACAAGCCATTGAAGAACTAAAAGGACAGTCTGGTATAAACTTGTCACTTTAAGAAGGATTGGATGACCAGTCACTAAATATGTGTTTATTTTACCTTTGGAGTGTTGTCGGTTTTTTAATGGTATTAATGGCGTTGGCTTTACTTCCTTACTATTAATTGAGTTTTAATACTTACTGTAGAGCATCTCCAACAATGTTTTGATCTGTGATGTTTTACATTTTTTTTTTCTTCTAGCAGTTTACTACCTGACTATATTGATTAGGTTAATCGCAACAAACAGAATCTACTGCCAATTTTCTACTAGCCTTTTATCAATCATGATGATCATATATTTCCAATTGCACTGCAGTCTCTTATTGCATATGAAATGTTTATTTTGCCGAAATTTGGCATAATCTAGTTAGTTTGATTGGTTTCTTTTTTTAATTTGTTTTGATCTGTTATTAGTGTTTACACGAGAATCACAAATATGATTCTCCAATGGATTTATAGAGCATTATAGATATAATGAATTGATTGTGATTGAGCACTTTTCTTGAGAATTCTAGCTCTTTGTTGTCAAAGAGTTACTGGCTAAAATTTTGGCTAATCTTTACTACTTAATTAGTTAATCTTATCTTACTTAACTAAACTTGAATGTTAAAAGTCGTATGAAAATTTATAGATTTACTTCTTTTACGAGAAAACTCATTTTCGTATACAGAACAGACAAACAAATTTCAGATAAAAAACTTTAAATGTTATTCTGTTTTTCATTTCCTGAATTTACTCTTATAACTTGCAACATGAAACTGTATCTGGTATATCTCTCATTCCTGCTTTCAGTGGTTTGGTAATTAGCTCTCAAATAGTTTACTTAATGTTGCCTTATTTATGCTTTGCAGATGCTGCTAATATAATAGATGATGGCATACCTGAAAAGCTAGCACAACTGAAAAGTCAGATTGCAACACTTGAGAAGCGTGAAGAGAGGTGAGGATATGAAGCTTGCTCTCTATTGGTGTTAAAAAAAAGTGTTTAGTTATACTTTATCTTCAAATTAAATATTCCTGCACATCTTATTGGTAAACAGATACAAAGCTGTTTTTGCTGAGAAAATTTCCATTTTCAGAAGGGCCTGCTGCTTATTGTTTGGATACAAGGTAAGGTTGAACTGCAGAAGATGTGTTGAGATGATTCACCATCTCTTGTTACTTTTTTAATCAGAAGTAGAATACCATATATTGAATCTATAAAACATTGACAAACCATGGGTTCCAACTATTTATGTGGTTAATATATGAACTTTATCAGTGGTTATATTTATTTCATGTTTATTATTTTGGTAAATCTGATTCAATTTTTAATGTTCATTTTGTTGAAAAATTCAATTTTGTTCAAGCCTGTTACAAGAATTAGCAAATTCATCATTTTGATTTATGTATAATATTTACTTGTTCTTTTTAAAGCAAACTATTCAATGAGCACTGTGCATAAAATTTGTGTTAAAAGGCAAAAAAGTTTTTGGAAACTTTAGAAATTTAAGATCTGTTTGTAATATTAGATAAAATAAGGTTAAAAAGATTTAAAGAAAATGTAGGAAAGAGTGGGTCCTAATTATATTCCTAGAATTTATCAATTAATGCATGATTTAACTGATTAACAAATCAATAAAATTTTGAGAACTAAGAAGATGCTTGGAACGAAGGAAAAGTTTTCTAGCACCGATTTATAAGGAATATGAGTTATCAAGTTGATGAGTCATTCCATGATGCTCCGTGAAAGAGTTATTATGAGAAGAATAAGATATTAGATAACATTCTAAGAATCAATTGTAAAAGCACTAAAACAGAAAGAAACTCAGAAATCACTGCAATGTATATTCCTTTTTGTATATACAATGAATTAATACAGGCTCATATATTTATAGTTATACGTTTACAAAAGATAAAGATAAAATATACTATAAGATAAGATACGATAAGATAGTAAGATAAAATATGATGAGATATGATAAGATCGTAAGATAAGATATGATATTCTACATTCCCTCTCAAGCTGGATGGTATATGTTATACATCCCAAGCTTGTCTCTTAATCGGTCAAACATAGGCTTAAAGAGAGCTTTTGTAAGAATGTTAGCAGCCTGCTGTGTGGTAGGTACGTAGGAGACTTCGATAAGGCTTTCACTAATCTTCTCCTTAATGAAATGCCAGTTAATCTCAACATGCTTCGTTCTATCATGATGGACGGGGTTGTGTGAAATTGAGATCGTAGCTTTGTTGTTGCACCAAATAATTATGGAACTTTGCTTTGGTATGTGTAGTTCTTCAAGGAGTTTTCAGCCAAAAAGCTTCACATATACCAAGAGTAGTGGAACGAAGCTCGGCCACTACTTTCTACAATGGACTGCTTCTTACTTCGTCAAGTGACCAGATTTCCGAACACAAAAGAACAATAGCCCGAAGTAGATCTCCGATCATTCGAACACCTTGCTCAATTAGCAACAACGAATATTTCAACATTTCTTGTGGCGTTTTTCCTAAACATTAACCCTCTGCCAGGAGTTCTCTTTAGATATTTCAAAATTCTACAACATTTAAGTGACATTGATACGGTGAGTGCATAAATTGGCTAATACAACTCACCGGAAATGTGATGTTAGGTCTGGTATGTGCAAGATAAATCAATCTGCCAACAAGTCACTAAATCATGCCTCGATCTACTAGTGAGTATGGTCGGTGTGAGCTTGCTTGTAACTGAGCTGTTGAACCGTCTTGGCAAACCTGTCAAACCAATCCTTAGGAGATTACTTTGGACCGTAGAGAGCCTTCTTTAGACGACAAACTAAGGCTTCTTTATTCTTGTTAAACCTAGGTGGCAGATCCATGTACACCTCTTCTATTAGATCACCATTGAGAAAGACATTCTTAACGTCCAGTTGGTGAAGTTACCAATCTAAGTTTGCTGCAAGAGATAGCAATACTCGAATAGTGTTGATCTTTGCCACAAGAATGAAAGTTTCTCGGTCAGTGTTAAAAGCGCGCGCTTGACTGTGCCTAGGCAACAAGCACAGCCAGGCGCACCCTATGCGCTTGGGCGCATGCCTTGCAATAGGCGTGCTTAAGTGCATGCCTTTTCCCAGGCACAAGGCGATGGTGAGGCGCAGAAAAGCGCGACTCATTGAAGTGTCGGCCAATAAACCCAAGCCCAACCATTTTTGAAGCCCAATTATTAAAGCCCATAACTAATAAATAATTAAAAACCCCTGCATGCATGTATCGGCAGACTTTTGATTTCCCTAGAACTTCAAACTCCAAGCTGCATGTAGAATACCAAGCGATAAGCGTAGAACATGTTTCTTCTCACTGTTCTTTTTTTTTTATTGTAAATTTGCAATTACGTTTACTTCTTATTTTATCCCAATTCCATTCTTGATTCTCCTGATCTCTTGTCTCCACTGAAGCCTACTCTTGTCGATATAAATATCAAATTCTGAATCAGATCCATCATGGAATTATGCAACATTAATAGACCCACAAAATACCAATAAAGTGAAGTGCAATTTTTGTGGGAAAATAACTAATGGAGGGATTTATCAACACAAGCAACATCTTATTGGAGGCAACAGAAATACGACAACTTGCTCAAAATGTCTGGAGTATGTGAAAGAAGAAATAAAGTCTTATATGGCTAAAATGAAAGAATTGAAAAATCAAATGGATGCGATGCCTCACTTTGATGAAGTTGCTGAACAGCAAGAGTATTGGGAAGTTGAAGAAGATGCCCCAGCAAAATGAAAACGACCTATATCTGCTTCATCTGGTCAGTGTTCTAATCCTGCACCTAATTTTCAAAAGAAACTAAAACAAACTTGCCCAATAGATTTGTATTTCCAACAAGAGGTTGATGAGATTGTGAAGCGAGGAAAGAAAAAAGATACAAGGCTATTTGATGAAAATAAGAAGAAACCTAGGGAGGATGCGGTGCAAAGGTTTGCCAGATGGATGTATGATGCAGGTATTCCGTTTAATGCAGTTAATTATGATAGCTTTGGACCATTTATTGAAGCTGTTGGGCGATTTGGTTCTGGAATAAAGGCCCCTACTTACCATGAAGTTAGAGTTACATACTTAAAAAAGGAGTTGGAGCATACAAAAGTACTATTGAAAGACTACGAGGATGATCATGTTAAATATGGCTGCACTTTAATGGTTGATGGTTGGACAGATATAAAAGGTAGGACTTTGATTGGTAAATGGTCCAAGAGAGAGTGTGTTTATAGAATCTGTGGATGGGTCGAGCTATTCTCACACGGGTGTGAAAATATTTGAGCTGCTTGACAAATATGTGCAGTAGATTGGGGAAAAGAATGTTGTTCAAGTTGTTACTGATAATGCAAGCACAAATGTTGTAGCTGAGGAACGTTTGGAAGTAAAATATCATCACGTATATTGGACTCCATGTGCTGCTCATTGCTTAGATTTGATGTTTGAAGATTTATTTAAAATTCTTCGCTTGAAGAAGGTATATGAAAGGGCAATGATGGTTAATGGATATATATATATATATATATATATATATATATATATATAGGACCTAAGTTTAAACTTGATGAGAGAATTCATGAAGCTGAAAGATGTGGTTAGACGGGAAAAACTCGTTTTGCAAATGCTTTTTTGACTTTAAAGCGGTTTCAAAAATACAAGGGCGAGTTTGAGAAAAATGTTTACATCTGAGAAATGGACCAGCAGTAGATTTGCAAAGGCACCAGGTAAACTGGTAACAGAGGTTATATTGATGCCTTCATTTTGGAATATACTTGTTTTTGCTATTAAAGTAGGTGGTCCACTAGTAAAAGTTCTTCAATTGGTTGATGGGGAAAAAAGCCTCCATGGGCTATATTTACGAGACAATGGATCGGGCTAAAGAAGCTATTGCTGCCTCATTCGATAACAGGGAGGATAAGTATAAATATATTTTTGACATAATTGATAAAAGATGGTTGATACGACTCCATACTCCATCCACCTCTACATGCAACTGGTCATTTCTTAAACCCAGAGTTCTTCTATTCAAATTCTGATATAGAAAACAACAGAAGTTGTAAATGGGGGGATTAAATAATAATAGTGATGACGAGAAGTGCATATCTAGGATGTGTGGAAGTGATCAACTGCAAGATAAGATCATGGATCAACTGCCAATGTACAAAAGGGCTGAAGGACTTTTTGCAATGCCCATGGCCATTAGATAGAGAACTACAAAATCACCAGCTGAATGGTGGTTGGCATATAGGTGTTCGACACCTGAATTGCAAGCGTTTGCCGTGAAAGTCTTGAGCCTTACTTATAGTTCATCTGTAGTGTATTTGAACATCTTCATTCCAAAAAAAGACAGATTGGAGCAAAAAAGTTTGAATGATTTGGTTTATATCAAGTATAATAGGGATTTGAGGTGTCGATATGACATGCGTGACAGGATTGATCCTATTCCTTTGGATGAAATAGATGATAGTAATGAATGATTGATGGAGGGATTAGATAATAATAGTGATGACGAGAATGATCTTGTGTTTGATGATGATAATTTGACTTGGAGTGAAGTTGCGTGAACTTTTGGGGTTGGTGAAGATGCCTATGGTTTTAGATCTCGAGGTTGAAGTTCATCTTCTACACAGGAAGTAAGGACATGTACTACAAACATGTATAAGAGAAGATCTTCAGCTACTGCGCGCCATCTTATTGATGAAGAGAAGAAATCGATTTTCATTTAGATATTTGAATTTTGAAGTTTTATTCCTTGCACTTACTAATGTTTTTTTGATCTATATAGACCTTTTCTCTAGAGATGATGATGATGTTTGATGGAATCGTTTTTTCTTTAATTACGATTTACGCTACATTATTTATTGATGAATTTTCTATTTACATTGTTGTGAAATATATATTAGTTTATGTGATATTATAGTAAATCACTTTATATATGTGAATTTTCAAAATTTATGCCAAATGCGCTTTACTTCAATAAAGTGTGCGCTTCGCCTTGTGCCTCGGCACCATGGCGCTTTAATGCGCCTTGTGCCCTAAATTACTATGCTCTTGGTAGTCAATTTCATAGGTTTGAGTGTACCTCTTGGCCACGAGATGAGTTTTGTATCTTTCAACCGAACTATTGGTTTTGCACTTAATCGTGAAGACCCATTTGCAGCCAACCGGGTCCTTTCCTACTAGTCGATTGACTATGTCCCATGTATCATTTTTTTCCAAGGCTTTGATCTCTTCATGGACCGTTATACGCTAATGTTTGTGTTGAAGAGCCTCGTCAATATTGACTAGTATTGTTATTTCTGAGAGATTGGTTACTAAAGCGCACGTATGTATAGATAAATGAGAGTATCCTAAAAAATCTGAGATAGGATGTCGAGTACATAGATGAGCACCTTTGCGAAGTGCGATTGACATATCCAATTGTGGCAGCTTAGTATCATCAGGACAAGTGAGCCGTTGGAGATATCAGATCATACTTGGTTTCTACGTGCTTTCTTCTATTGTAAGTCAATGGAAAAGATTCAACGGATCTGGAAATTCTGGGTACTGGAGTGACATGGGAAGATATTTGCAGCGTTTTTTGTGGTGATTGTGGATTTTTCTTATTTGGAATTTCTGGATATGTAGAAGGGTAATCTTGAACTTTAGAATTTTAAAATTTTGAGTCTTGTAGAAGTAAGATAGATTCCTGATTTTGTGGAGTTAAGATCTCCCCTTGATCTCGATTAGGAGGTGGATTTGTTTCTCAAAAATATTCCTTATTAGTTAGAGAAATATGAGGTAGGGCCAAATTTTTAATTAGAGACTCCTCGGGTAGAAGACTTGGAATAAAGGAATTGGTGTTCAAAAAAGGTGACATCTCTAGAGATAAAATATTTTCTCTTTGAAGGAGAATAATATCTATAACCTTTTTTGGTGGAAGAGTACCCAACAAGAACACACTGTGACTTCTAGGAGCTAACTCTAGACCTAAGATGATTATCAATATGAACCAAAATCGAGCATCCAAATATGCGTAAAGCAAGATCAGAAAATATATGAGATTTTAGAAAACATTCTTGAAGAATGGAAATCAGGGTTTTAAATTTTAAAACCTGAGATGGTAATCAATTTATCAAATAACAAGCAGTTAAAATAGCATCCCCCATAAGTGTTTATGTAAATTGCTAGTAAAAAGTTGCGTGTGAGCAACTTCTAAAAGATGATGATTTTTTTTTTCGGGTACACCATTTTGTTGTGGTATATCGACACAAGAGCTTTGCTGAATAATATTCCTTTTTGAAGAAAAACATTTAGTGAGGAATTAAAATATTTGGTTCCATTATCAGTTTGAAGAATTTGGATATGAGAGTTAAATTGTGTGAGAATCATATTGTAACAATGCTTAAATATATGTGCAACTTTAGATTTTTCACTTAAAAGAAATAATCCAACGAACACGAGAATGGTCATTAATAAGGGAAGTAAACCACTTCTTATTTGAAATTGAAGAAATTCGTGAAGGACCCATAGGTCACTATGAACAATGGAAAAAAGAATCCTCGTGTGTTTAGCTAATTGGCAGATTTCACACACAAAGTGATCCGAAGAAAGCAACAACGAACGAAATAAGCGACGCATATAAGAGAAACTAGGATGGTTAAGGCGGTGATGGAGAAGTTTTATTGGTGGCGACGGTGGGAAGAGACGAAACCACGAACAAATTGACAACAACGTGCAGAGTTAGCACAAAGAAAGTAGTACAATTCAGTCATCTCAGCAGCACACCCAATCATTCTCCCCGAGGTCTTGAAAAACACGAGTTTTGGAAAAAATTAGCCACAATCAAAATCTCGAGTTTGCTAATTGAGAGCAAGTTATATGATAACTTGGGAATAAATAAAACTTTATGCAGCAAAAGATTGGAACTACTGCTTAAATAGATCCGTCTGTCAAAGTAATCATACGAGTACCAAAATATTGACTGTATGAAGAAAAATAGTACGAGCATCCGATATATGTGTTGGTGCAATATCCCTCAGGTCAAGGTTGACCTGGGTAACCAAGCTGAGTCTTGGTTTGGGTTTAGATGTTTGACAATAAGATATTGATTGAAGAAGAGTCAAGTAGGTCAAGGTTGACTGGATACTTGACTGGGAAGTCCTAACTGGGATGTTAGGCAAAATGAAAGACCTAGTGAGTGAAGCTAGGCAGTATGAAAGTCCTGGTGAGTGAAGCCAGGCAGAAGAAAAGTCCTGGTGAGTGAAGCCAGGCAGAAGGAAGTCTTAGTGAGTGAAGCTAGGCAGATGGAAATCCTGGTGAGTGAAGCCAGGTGAAAGTCCTAGTGAGTGAAGCTAGGCAGATGGAAATCCTGGTGAGTGAAGCCAGGTGAAAGTCCTAGTGAGTGAAGCTAGGCAGATGGAAAACCCTAGTGAGTGAAGCTGGGTGAAAGTCCCGTGAGTGAAGCCGAGGAAAATCCAGATGGATCAAGGATGATCGGACATCTGGTGCTGGGAAGTCCAAGTAGGTCAAAGGATTGACTGGATACTTGGCATGAAAGAAAAGTCCAAGTAGGTCAAAGGGATTGACCGGATACTTGGCACAGAGAAAAGTCCAAGTGGGTCAAAGGGATTGACCGGACACTTGGTAAGGGAGTCCTAGCAGGTCAAGGGAGTGACTAGATGCTAGGCATGACATACCAACAGGTCAAGGTTGACCGGATGTTGGTTTGGGAGGTTTGGGACTTGGTTTTGGACAAAAATCAAGTGCTGGATCGATCAGTGGATCGATCCAGGCTCTGGATCGATCAGTGGATCGATCCAGACCTGTCCCAGCGAACAGAGAGGTCCCAATCGATCAGTGGATCGATTGGGACGCGGCTGCTTCGCGCGATAAGCGCTGGATCGATCCGTGGATCGATCCAGGCGCGTTTCCAGAGCACAGAGGCGCTCTGGATCGATCCGTGGATCGATCCAAAGCCTCCCCGATCGATTGGGAACATTCGAATCGATCGGGATCCGACCGTTGGCGTCGATAAAGGCCGCAGGCGTTCATTTCCTTCGGCATCTCTTCTCCGATTCACTCCAGATTTCTCGCCAGCTCCTCCACAACACTCACAAAGCTCAGATCGCCAGTTCTTGAAGGATCTTGGAAGTTTTCCAAGTCAAGAGGCGGATCAAAGCCAAGAAGAGAAGCTAGGGTTAGGGTTTATACTCATTGTAAGCTTGTAAGCTTGTATTTCTTGTATCCTTTCCCTCTCTTCTTGTATTGAGTCTTGTAGGGCTTCTCCGCCCTTGGTAGTTACCATAAAGGAGAGTTTTATTTAGTGGAGGGTGTGTGTGTTGGTGTGGATCCTTGGATTAGTCACCTCTTGTGAGGTGGATACCAAGTAAAACCAACCGTGTTAGCGTTGTGTGTTTGTTTCTGTATTTTCCGCTGCACATCTTTGAAGGAACAAGCAACGCCGAGCAACGAGCGAACGCGATGAGCTATTCACCCCCCCTCTAGCTACTTTTGGTCCTAACAATATGCTCAGAAGCACCAGAATCAATAATCCAAGGCTCACTCGATGTGGCAGACTCATTCATAGTAGAGGAGGAAATACCGTGAGCCATCAAGGATGTAGAGGATGAGAACATTTGACCAATTTGATCGAGTTGGGCCTGAGTGAAGGTCAAAGATGATGAGGGCGCTGCATTGGATTTGGCTACAACTAGAGGCTTGGATCCATCGCTCGTGTTGGTGCGTGGGACCCAATCTACGAGTTTACTATGAAGCTTCCAGTGGGTTTCTTTGCTGTGGTGGGGATGGTTAGAATGATCACCCCAAAAATACTTGCGAGTGTTGCGCAACCATGGCAGAGGCATCGGAGTTAATGGATGAAGCAGAGGCCATGGAGGAGCCACCAAGCATGATGCGGTGACGGAGTTTTTCATGACGGACCTTCGAAAAATAGCATCAAGACTTGGGAGCGGTTTAATGCTTAGGATGCGACCACGAACATCATCAAGAATAATATTTGATTTCGGTCAAAAAATCGTGGGTCCGTTCTTTTGCAAGTAGTTTGTGATAGATCTCGTTGTTGGTGGTGTCAGTCTATGCCAGCTGAGTAAAGAGATCGAGTTCTTGCCAGAGTTTGGTTAGAGAACTGAAATATTGAGTGACTGTACCATCATCTTGACACAGATTTTTGGAACGATGTTGCAGATCGAACATTTGTGACGAGTCTTCCAAATCCGAATAGGCCAAGGTGATTGCGCCCCATATTGCTTTCACCGTCGGGCAGAGGAGATAAATCTCAGTGATGGTGTTGGTGTTGTCCATCGAGTGTAAGAGCCATGCCATTATCATGGAGTTTTGAATGTTCCAATTAGCAAAGAAGGGTCGGTTGAAGATGACTTGGGAATAAAACCATCAAGATAGTAGAAATGGCTTTTCCCTCAAATGATAAGTTCGCCATTTCCTCGAATGATAAGTTGGACGGGTATGGACCATTGCAGGTAATTCCGGCCACAGAGCTTAAAGCTAGTGATTTAGAAGGGTAAAGAATTATCAGAAGCAGTGGGAAAGACACGTCATAATCATTCATCCCGCTCACTCTTAAGAACCAAGTTTCCTCAACAAAAGAATGCTTTTATTGCATTGATAACATAAAAGCACTAAAATAGAAAGAAACTCAGAGAAAACACTACAATGTATATTCTTTTTTTGTATATACAATGAATTAATACATGCTTATATATTTATAATTATACGTTTACAAGAGATAAAGATGAAATATACAATAAGATATGATATGATAAAATTTGATAAGATAGTAAGATAAGATATAATATTCTACAAATTGGTTTGACATTTGAGAGATCAATTATATATGTTATATTTAATATGATAAATAATGAAAAATATATAGAGAAAAAAGCTATATATATTTCATTGATTTAGATAATGCTTATAATAAACTGGCAGTCCTTAGACAACTATTATGGTTGAGTTTACAGAAGAAAGAAGTATCAGGTGTATTAATATGATGTAATGCATATAATAATGTAGTTATTAGTGCTGGAGCTATTGTGATGTCATAAATGATCTTTATAAAACTGTCAATATATTAATTTCCTATTGTTTTATATAAGAACTAGATAAACTAATTAATTTCCATGTCTTTGATTCTCTCTGATAGTTTCACAACTTGTAATTTAATTTATATTTAGTTAGTTAATGTTCTTTGTATAATTTATTAGCACTATTGTGGCTCTAGCTTGCAAAATGTCTTGCTCCTGATTTTATTTTCAGATTGTTATGGATGATCAGCAACGGGCTGATGGAATTCATGTCACACGTTTTATTCTACAATCTATATATGCTCAAAGTGACGATGAAAAGCTCGAGTTTGAGTATGAATCTGGAAATACCAACATATTGGTGAGACCTAGTCTCTTAAAGCGATGTAACATTTTACTATGTTGGATCCTGATTATTTTTCTCTTGTTAATGTAGGCTAATGACTACTCTTCTCAACCAGAAGTAGCTCAACAGGTATACATGAGTTTGTCTTTATCGTCTTGACTTCTTTAATATGGTGAACCATATAGTTCAGAGGCATCTAAGCAGCATGCTTCTATGCATCATGCACGTTTATTTTTTACCTATACTGCAGTAGATGCTCATCAAGGTTTGAGGTCAAATTCGGTGCTGGTTTCTAGCTTTTCATTCCTGGCCGAATCAAGGCCACTCTTGTTCTAGCTGATGTATTGTTTGTCTGCACTAAATGGCATCAGCTGGCAGGACATGGAGGGAGGAGGAAGAACAAGCAATGTGAAAAACCTAAAAGCATCTTTTTACCTCATGATTGACACTTTGATAATTCACCAAAGCAATTCATGATGAGAAAAACCCTAAACCTTGATTTGCCATGTCGATGCCTACCTCAGGGATGGCTATGAGTTTCTGTAATATGAATCAAAATGTGAAAACCATTTTAATGCAATGGTATTCCAAGAGATGCACATGACTAATTGATAGTGAGGTAGATGTAGAAATGTGGAAAATGGTCTAGTTATTGAAAGAAATGATCGAATAAGAGACAACATTCTCCCAGAAAATCATAGCAGTTCTTCCATAGGGTTGTGTACCTAGCTAGATAGCTAACGAGACATCTCCATGTGTATGCATGGCAAGGACTCTGTAGAAAGCTTCAAAGAGGTTTTCTAGAGCATTAGGTTTTTTCAATGCAATGTAGCTGATCCTTGTATTCTCAAGCTACGAACATTCATGGAAAGGGTTTGCTTAATTAAATATGTTCTTGCAACATAGTTGACATGTGATAGGAGATCTGTTTATGCATGGTTTTGCATTTATTTGGAAATATAATCATTTTGACTGAATTTTTTTTCCGCAAAAAATTGCAGATTGAAATATTTATTAAGAAGATGAACTCGGTTCCTGCATTTACTGCAAACTTGACAATAGAATCATTCAACAAACGTACCTTGAGCTAATGAAGGCATTTGCATCAAATGTTGGTCAGTGCTGTTTCTGACCTTGCAAATAGATTGCCGCTAGCTTATCTTTTGTAAGGACGACAACATTTACTTTGATGATGCCCATCAATATTTTCAGATGGAATCATGCTAGCTGAAAGATGAATGAGGAATACAGAAAAGCTGTTTTTTTTGTTCAATTCTCTCGTGCAAAGACTAAGCTAGATGTGATTGATATATGATGAAGAAATGATTGGATCCATTGTTTTTGATGATCATAGCTCTGTGGAAGAAATGAAAGGATCTAATGTTTTCTTGCTTGTATAATAAATCCTACCTTGGAGTAGGTGCTATATGGATTATGATGGATTTGCAGCTCGAAAGTTATATATGTATATGGCGAAGTGATGCACTAGTGTTTCATTTCATTGTAATAATCAGTTTAGCTTTGGTGTTTATTCGATTGTCTAATTTAGCTTTTTTGGTTGATCTTTTAGATCTACCTTGTTCTGTGAAAAAAATATTATTCTTGATTTCTTTCTATTGTAAAGACTCCTGCATGTGCATGTATATAGATGATCGATTAAGTGGTTGTCATTATATAAAAATTGGGAAAGGAAGGCAGAGAACCAGAGATGAATTAAAGAGGAAGGCACCAAAAGGTAGGACTGGAGACTAGTCAAGTCTGATCTAACTGTTAAATAAGGATCGTTTGGTAAGATAATCAAGGTCAGAATTTTTATTTTTATTTTTAAAATAAATTTGAGTTTAGTTCGAGTTGCATGTGTTTATTCATTTAATTGACCTTTTGCAGGTAGAATGAATATAATTTTTTACCAAGTTAATTTTAAATTTAAGAAAATTTAATTCCTTTACTGCGCTACCAAAGTGGGCTTCCGGTTCATTTGCTGAACATTAGTAATGGGAGTTTGGAAATACCTTAATTACTGTAGCACTTCAAACCATGTGATTGTATTACTAATCATTAAAAAATAATGGTTATGTTTACTGATGTGTGCCCTTAGTTCACCCATCAATTAACAGGTTTCTTATCTATCTACTGCCAATAATGTATTTTGGGGGCGTGTTTTTCCTACTGTCCAAGTATACTTGTACCTGAAAGAATCACGAACAACAATAGCTTGCTTATAGTCCTATTCTATTCTTTCTTAATTTTCTTTAAATCTACAAAATTAAAAGGAAGTGAATGGACGGCCTTGCAGTAGAGTAGAAAAGAGATGATGTGATTTCATTTCTCTGATGTCCTATTGCATTTGTAGCTTGAGCCATTACTTGCTTGCAGTGATAAGTGAAAAAAAAAACCCATCAGAGAAGACGAAGGTAGTGTACTGCATATGCAACACCTTTCTGATGTCCTTTTATTTGCTTCACTTGGTATCAATGCTTTCTTCTGTCTGTTTGACGAGCATTTTAGTTTCCTGAGATTCAAAACCATGGTGGTAAGGTGGTCTACAGAGTATAGCAGATTTATTTACTTATTCCTGAGATTCAGAGCACTGTAATTCCATACTATGGTGGGATTACGGTCCCACCTCACAGTCCTTGCTTTAATTCTGATGAAGCCGTTCTGCTTTTTCTTGTCACAGGATAGGATCAATGGCAACACAATGCAGCTTGTGGAGGTGCATGTAAAGTTGCTTCCTAGTGCTCACTTGTTCTAATTCCACTCAGGCAAGGTTATCTTCTTATTCGTCGTCATCATCATCATGATCCCATGACATGCTATGGTTGTAGATACTTGTTGCCTCTTCCCCATGTTGACAATCTCTACCTCTTTCTAAGCAGGCAGAATCTCCATTCCCACTTGTCTTTGACCTTTGAGTTGCACCCACAACATCGTGAGTGTGGTTGGCCAGATGAATTGTCTCTGTGCCATGGCAGTGGAAGGGATATGATGGTGTTCCCTCCCCTTGAGAGGGAGTGACATCACCCAATGGGTGGTGGACTTGAAGGTTGCCTGTTTAGCCACCATATCTTCTCCATTTCTTTATTGCAGAGTGATCTTGAGTTGCCAACTGAAAGAGAAAAACATGGTATTTGCTTAAAGAAAAGAGGATCTTCTTGTTTTCAGTAATTATTCGGGGTTTATATTTTGTCTGTGAGGAGGATATCGTAGGGGATAGAGGCATAGAGCTTAGTGGCCTAAGAGGATCCACGGATCTTTATACCAGAGAACATAATCTGACAACACTCAGCCTTTTTAATTTCATCAAAAGATGAGTGGAACCACAAAAGTACTTAAGCAATGCCATCTTGTCCCTGTTTTTTTGGGCAGTTCGTGAAGCTAGGTGATGCGGATAACGTGTTATTGTTGCCTTCGGTTGCATGAGTAGCCTTGAGTTTAATGTCTTTCCAGCAAAGTAAAAGAGAGGCTGAGAAAGATAAGGATCTCTACTTTTGTTCATTTCCTTCACTTCTTTGGTCTCGAAGAACATTCAGTCATGTGATGCATGAGTTAATGGAATCAAAAAACAAAACATATCTTACATTCATGAGATCATTTATGTTGAACTTTTGATGAGATTGATTTATCCAAGTAAATATGAATTTGGTCAATATCAAAATAAAGATTTTCTAAAGTTGCAGCTGATAAGGCTTCCAGACACGACTCACCTCTCTGGTGCCGTTGACTTAAAGACCACAAGTTAGTGCTATTAGCTTTATAATCTCACATTGTAGGGAAAATATTCAAAGAGCTACCTTTGTTGTCCTAGTGAAGCTTCTCGTTTGCAATGTGGATGATAAAAAATAGTATCTTACTATTGTATGGTTCTGTGGTAGTTAAGCAAAAGGATCCCTATAAACTGGAAATCTTATTCATGCAGATCCTACTCTGTACATACACAAGTATATCCTTTTGTTTATTTGGTGTTGTAATGCTGTTCTGTGGGGAAACAGTAAACACAGCCACTTGCCAGCATTTTATATGAGCAATCAATAGATGGTCCATTAAGGGTTGGAAAGTAAGCAGGTAAATGTAAATCATTTGCCCCTTTTTCTTCCTTACTTTTGTTGCAATCAACTTGTGTTGTTATCCCTCTCAGCACACTAATTAGCAGCATAAGAAATTTACAACAGGGTGGTGCACTATCCAGTGACTGTTGAAGCCATCAGTTCTTCTCATCTCCCTCTGGTAAACAATATAAATAGCTGGATCAAGTCGGTAAGACTTTACCAAGGTTGTGCTGGGGATCCTCTCATCAACAGAAAGATTGAGTGATATGGATGCCCAAACAAGGCATGGTGGCAGCGAAGAACTGATGTGTGCCGAGGTCTTTCTTGACTGGAAGGGTAGAGCCTGCAAGGCCAGCAAGCATGGAGGGATGAGAGCTGCTGTGTTCTTGTTAGGTGTTTCTTCTTTCACTTGCTTTCAAAGAACGACATGAACTTTGTGTTCATTTAGCTGTTTTAAGTTTCTGAATTTACTTAGAATTTGAAGTTTTGAAGCAAGCGGAACTCACATTTGTTCCCTTTCGCAGGACTTCAAGCACTCGAAATGATGGCCATTGCTGCTGTGGGCAACAACCTGATAACCTATGTATTCAATGAGATGCACTTCCCTCTGTCAAAATCAGCAAACCTGGTGACCAATTTCATCGGCACGGTGTTCCTCCTCTCCTTGCTTGGTGGTTTCTTGTCGGATTCTTACCTCGGGAGCTATCGAACCATGTTTGTTTTCGGAATCATTGAGCTTTCAGTTAAGTCTCTTCCACTTCAACAAATCACACTCACTTTGAAAAACATAAGCACAAGTGAACCATGTTATTTGGCACTGAATTGGATCACACTCAAGAACCTTAGCTTCTGTTTTTTTTTTCTTTGGCAACTTTGTCTGATGTTCTTTGTTTTGTATCGGTTTTTGCTGTCAGGGCTTCGTACTACTCACAGTTCAAGCACACTTTCCCCAACTGAGACCTCCCCAGTGCAATATGATATCAGAAGGGGACCTCTGTGTGCAAGCCAAAGGACTCAAAGCCTTGATATTTTACATTGCACTCTACTTGGTGGCCCTTGGGAGTGGCTGCCTCAAGCCGAATATAATCTCCCAGGGAGCTGATCAATTCCCCAAGGATGATCGCAATCACTCCAAAAAGCTTTCCACTTACTTCAACACAGCTTACTTCAGCTTCTGTGTCGGCGAATTGATCGCGCTAACTGTTCTCGTTTGGGTTCAGACAAGGTCGGGAATGGATGTTGGTTTCAGTTTATCGGCAGCGACAATGGCTGCCGGACTCATTAGCTTGATCTGTGGGATGTTCTATTACAGAAACAAGCCCCCACAGGGGAGCATTTTCACCCCAATTGCAAATGTAAGATAAAAAGAGGACTTTAATCTGCTCCATGCCTCCATCTGGCTATTGCACTAAACCAATTCAGTTGATATAATTTTGGGTCTGGCAGGTTCTTGTGGCAGCAATTATGAAGAGAAAACAAGTGTCCCTGAATGCTAAAGTGCTCGATCATGTCAGAAATGATCTTTCCGATAACAATACTATCGAGTGTCACGATCCCTCTAATGTTGGAAGAATTCACGCAGAAAAGTTCAGGTACTTTGCTTTCTACTGATTGTAAACTTGACTGTCTATTTAGTTACTCTTCAGAAGCTGTTTCTCAGCATTCAGGTATGCTAATTTTGTGAAGTGTTTGGTTAAAACTGGGTATACATGTGTCAGTTAATGTTATGATCTTGAATCTGAACATTTTCAGATTCCTGAATAAAGCATGCATTCAAGTTCCTGGCGATTCAAACACCAAGGAACATTCATGGATGCAATGCACCGTTGCACAAGTCGAGCAAGTGAAGATAATTCTCTCAGTGATACCGATATTCGCTTGCACAATCATCTTCAACACCATATTAGCTCAACTCCAGACCTTCTCAGTCCAACAAGGAAGTGAGATGAATGCACAAGTGACCGAAGCATTTGAAATTCCACCCGCTTCCCTCCAAGCCATCCCTTACCTTATGCTCATAGTCCTTGTCCCCCTCTATGAGATCGGCTTCGTCCCGCTGGCACGAAAGTTCACCAAAAAGGACTCGGGCATCTCCTCGCTGCACCGCATTGGTTTAGGCCTCTTCACGGTGACATTCTCAATGGTGTCCGCCGCGCTGGTGGAGAAGAAGAGGAGGGATCTCGCCGTGAAGTCAGGCAAGCAATTGTCCATCTTTTGGATCACACCGCAGTTCCTGATCTTTGGCATATCCGAGATGTTCACCGCTGTGGGACTCATTGAGTTCTTTTACAAGCAATCCATGGCAAGGATGCAGGCCTTCTTAACAGCGATGACCTACTGCTCCTACTCCTTTGGCTTCTACCTGAGCTCGCTCCTTGTCTCATTGGTGAACAAGGTAACATCTTCAGGGCCTTTGACCAGAGGCTGGCTCAGCGACAACAACTTGAACAAGGATAGATTGGACCTCTTCTACTGGCTTCTTGCAGCACTGAGCCTGCTTAATTTTATCAATTATCTATATTGGTCAAGATGGTATTCAGATGATGATCCTTCTTCTCCATCAGACTCTCCTCCTAACAATCTGCCTTGTGTTGAGGAAGAAGACTACACTGGATTGGTCAGCTCCTCAAAGATCATTGAAGATCAAAACATACCAGTATAAAGCCAAAAAGAAAGGCATATGTTGCATGAATGACCTCTACTATTTTTTTGTTTAACTTTAATTAACTTTGTACCCAACTTAGTGGTGGAATTATGAAGCTCTTTCTTATCAGTTTTGCTGCTTTAGTGATTCAATGGCCACACATCAACTTTAAAGGTGAAAGAGTCTCAAAGAGGAGTTAGGTCCAATTCCATTAGGATAGGGACCTCTTTCTACCACTTTGAATGCCTTCATTGATAATGTGAGTAGCGTTTAGTTTGGTTGAGGCATTCACCCAAGTTGGACACAGTTTGGCTCGGGCGAGTTGTGTAATTGTGGTGGGTTATTTAAGCTGCAAAGCTCGAAAAAGGCTCTGTCTAAACCCTAAAGGCCTTAAATCCCTTAACCCCTAAAGAGATGCTAAATAATGCAAATCTGAAATTTTCTCAAGACATTCATCTGTCCACCAAAATTTCTACGTAAAAGTCATAGGAGAGTGAAAGAACCATAATTAAAAAGCTGTTATTCTGCTTTTCAATGGATCCTTCTTCGGAACTTCGCATGACGGAAACTTCGTGCACCGAACTGTCCTTTTTTTATTATTATGCTTTTCTTTACCTTCAAGTGTCCATTAAGATAACATAAGACTTTTCTTACACTGAACACAAAGTATATCATTATTTTTTTCATTGCCTTTAATCTCCAACAATAGTCACCTCTCCTACTGACCTTCTCTCTCTCTCTCTCTCTCTCTCTCTCTCAGATTGAATGTGTTTCTAGCTTACTTTCTTTATGCAAGTTCGTTTATTAATGACAATGAGGTTGACAAAGAACTGCTACGAGTTAACGATCCAGTTTTCTTAAGGTGAGCTTGTTATCTTTGATGAAAAAGTGGCAAGATTACTTGAGGTCTATCTTGCAAGAGCAAGGAACAATTTGCCACAATTGTTCTCTCTTTCCGAATGAATTTGTAGTTTACATTCATAATAATACAGTAACAAAATGGTCACCTTCTTTTCTGATAATCCAATCGGTAACCAAAAGAAAAGCGCAAAGGATATATGCTACAAAATTTCAACTTGTTCATGTGAAGTTTCAGAAAAAGGAGATCGCTTAACCATGAGAACGCGTCGCCTTCTCCCGATCAAAGTAATCCAGATAGGGTCTCTGGAAACCACTTGGTAGCCTGCGTTCGTGTACAACTTCTGTGCTCCGAAGTCGTCTTCATGAGCTCGCAGTGCCAAGTAGCTGAAGCCCCACAAAACTGATAGCATGTCACAAGCCTTGAGCAGCGCAGTCGCTACCTTTTGTCTCCTGTCAAGTTGTTTCAGTGGAATGCTCATGAATCACAACAATGAAACAAATATGACAAATTGTCAAGTTCCCAATTCATTCATGTTTTCTCAAGTTGTGTCAAGTATCAAAAGTAGCAACATTTCTTAAGTTAAAGCAAATTATAGAGCAACAATGCAGTATGCTGCTGACTTCAGAGTCTGAAAGAATCCAGAACTATTGATCGATGAATAAGGTTTATGCTTACCTAAACTTTGTTAAAACTGCGATTCCTGAAACGTAGAGATACTCCCCTTCGCCTTGAATATGACTAAGAACATCATAATCTCGCTGTACGGTGACATCAACAACCCCAACAATCTCCTTCTGCGGCTCCCAACTTGAACTATGTTCATCAACAGCTTCCGCAACCAAACAAGCATACCTGATAAGGGGCAGTAAGGCAGGTAATTGAAGACTGTTACACTCATTGTAATGGCCATCGAGCCATGTCCAATGAAGAAAAATTTGATGTATTCAGAAATTGATGAGGCTCAACAAGTGTCAAACAAACTCTATTTCAAAGTTTTTCTTGTATAGTTTTCGATATGATCTTATATGATGGTGACTAGGGCCGCAAATTGCAAATTAATTACCTAAGAGATGCCATGGGGGTATACAAAGAGCATAGGAGACCAAAAGAAAGACATGCAGAGAGAATTATTGTGGAGGCAATTAAGTAGCCTAGAGAGGATTGAATGGTGGTCTCCTTTGCAAGATATGGACATCTATTTATCCTATTCTCGTTGGCTTTTGCTCAAATGTTATACAACCTTAGACTCTCTTGTCGATATAGAATTATATATAGTGAACTTACATTAGTTGTTAAGTTGTTCTACTAAGGAAGGTGAAGATTAATTTTGAATTTAGTCGCGATCTAATAAAATGCACAAGTTCATGAACAAAAATAAAAGCCCATTGTTTAAAGATTACTCGAGCTAAAAACTGACCTATCGGGCGGTGAATTCAGCACTCGATAAGAAAGAGCAGAGATCACCTCAGCCTGTCTTGTGCAGATCAATTCAGACAGAAATCCAATAGAACAACATTCACACACGAAGTTAGAGCCACAAGAAAGAGATCAAGAAGCTAAGTGGAGTTCTTACTTTAAAGAAATCGAAGAAGAGGTCGTCGAACAAGGCGACCGGAGTGTGGAAAGCTTCCGCTTGGACGTGAGCCACCTTCCTCATCTCTTCTCCCACCTTCACCATCCTCCTCACTCCCCACTGGCTCTCTCTAGCCAAGTACTTGCTGTCCTGGCCTTGGCCAACCACCGCAACTCCGGCCGCAGAGGAGGAGACAACGAGGAGGAAAGGCCTCAAGTGGATTTTGCTCCTGGTCAATCCAAAACTGCACTTGTTTGTGTGATTGTGGCAGTGGAAGTGAGATCTCTGGAGGAAGCTTTGAGGGAAGGTTTTGAGGAGGAAGGAGGAAGAAGTGCTTGTTGACATGTTGATTTCTTGCAGCAACAAGAAGAAGAAGGAGAAGAAGAGGAGTAACACAGTGTTTGTTGAGTTGAAGGAATTGTGAACGAGAGAGGAGAGCCAATGTGGACCTCTAAATTTTGTATGCAAAAGGAATCAAATAGATTTGGATATCAAAATTATATATTATTATTATTAAATAAATATTTAAATAAATATATGTTGTAGATAAAGGGTGAGTTTTAATTAAAAAAAAAATAGGGTAAAAAAGAATATGCGTTCGTTACGAATTAATCACCGCCGTCGGTTCGCAAGAGTTTAATAAGCGGTGCGATCGCTTGCACGAATCGTGACGACCCTGGGGGCTATTCCCAGATGACTGGCTCCCGCGGCCCGGTGCGGAACGGCGAGGTGCTCCTCGACGCGCGGCCGGAGTGTGACTCCTCGCCGGCGCTCTGAGGGTCGCGCTTCCGCCGCCTCAGTAGTGGAGGCCGCCACGCGGCAAGAAGCACCCGGACGCTTCGTGTCGCGGGGCTGGGCCCGGCCTCCAGCCGCCACCTCCGCCGGCGACGTGCGGCTGCAAAGCAGGGGTTGGTTGCCGGTGGGGTAAGTGATG